>NW_019154126.1:8867376-8924668 GCF_002288905.1 Enhydra lutris kenyoni
GAGACTGGTGAATAGAACAGAGCCACACACTTGATTTTGGGTGTATTTTGGCCCATTAAAGGAAACTACCTCCTAAAATTTTAAGGAAAGAAAAAAATATATATATACATAATATACACACACACACACACACACACAAATAAGGGTAAACACAATGAAAGGAAGGAATATGAATGTAAACATGAAATTTTAAAATAATTCTAAAAAAGGAATTGATAAGGTAAGAAGTTGGTTGAAAAAATTTTAAAAAAAGAGGAAAGAATGTGATCAAGCTAGAGACTAGAACAAAGCCATGTGCTAGATTTAGGGTATATTTTGATCTATTAGAAGAAGTTGTATCCCAAAATTTTAAAGAAAAAAAACCTATATGTATGCTAAAAATAAGGCTAAATATAATGAAGGAATAAAATGTGACTATAACAATGAAAATTTTAAAAGATTTTAAAAAATGGTATTGTTAAGATAAAATAGTTTAAAAAAACGTTAAAATGGGAAAGAGGAAAAATTTTAATAATAGAATAAGAAAAAATAAAATTAAAAAAATTAACTTTAAAAGACTAAAGGATCATGGGGGCAAAAGCCATAAATTGCTTTCCCCTAGCTCTGGAGTTCTGCAGTTCTCATTGATTCCTGAACTTGGTCTTGGCTGGATGTTCTTGTTGATCTTCTGGGGGTGGGGCCTGTTGCTGTGATTCTCAAATGTTTTTGCCCAAGACAGAATTGCACTGCCCTTGCCAGGAGCTTGGTCAGCAATGTGCTCGGTTTGCTCTCAGTAGCTTTTGTTCCCTGAACACTTTCCATACAGCTTTGGAGGTTGGAAATGAAAATGGCAGCCTCCCAGTCTCCAACCAGAGGAGCCAAGAGCTCAGAGCCCCACTCCTCATTGTGTCCTCAAAGAAAAGCAGTCAATCTCCCTGGTCTCTGGCCACGCTCCATGCTCACCCAGCCTATTACCAAGCATTTCTGTCTCTGGTGCATGGTCCCATTTGGTGTCTCCAAACCCAGCAGATTCCTACAGCATGTTCCTTTGCCACTCCTCCCCAGAGGAGGAAGGTGAGTCTCCTGGATCTGCTGCTTATGGGATCCCTACTCAAAGAGCAGTGGCCTGAGTGTGCCTTGGATCATGGTTTAAGTTAACCCCAAGCTGAGAGCTCACTGCTCAGCTCCATCTCTGCACCCAGCTTCCCCAATCCAATACCTGGGGGTTCTGCCACACTCAGGCACCCCTGGTCTTTCTGTGACAGCGAGGCTCCTGAGACAACACTGTCCCCATGAGGGCTCCACCCTTCACTTAGTTTCTGGAGCAACATCCCTCCATGGAGCAGACTTCTAAAAGTTCCAATTTTGTGCTCTGCTGCTTTCACTTGCCAGGAGCTGGCCCCTCTCCCCACGATCTATCTTCCTGTTGTTTCCAATTCACTGCTCCACATGTCCTACCTTCTGGAAAGTGGTCAATTTTCTGTTTCTAGAGTTGCTGCTCTTCTTCTCTTTGATCTCCTTTTGAGTTTGTAGGTGTTCAGAATGGTTTGATAACTATCTAGCTGAACTCCTCATACCTGATGATATTTCAATCTTTTATTTTTTTTAAGATTTATATTTATTTGACAAAGAGATACAGAGACAGCACTAGTAGAGTAGCAGGCAGAGGGAGAGGGAGAAGCAGGCTTTCTGCTGAGCAGGGAGCCTGATGCAGGACTCGATCCCAGGACCCTGGGATCATGACCTAAGCTGAAGACAGCTGCTTAACTGACTGAGCCACCTAGGTGCCCCTATTTCAGTCTTTTATCATCTTATTTAGCCTGAAGACGCCTCAGGCTAAGAAATTTCTACTTGGCCTCCCAGAAATCATGACACTGGGGGAAGGGATGACCTCGTTAGTAGATATATTCCTAATAATTGGAACTCCCACATTAAAATTAATAAATTGACATTCTAATTTATATGTATTTATGTCATCTTACTTAGTCTAAAGGCTTCTTAGTGAATCAGCCCTTCTCTTTTCTAGTGCAACTATTATTTTGTTCTTAGAAAATGCATTCCATTTAGCTAGGAACTAAAACACTCTTACAGTCAGATATTACTGGCCACATAATTTTAAAATAGTGGATATGTTTCTAAATCCTTATCTAAATACTACATAATATTCCATTGTATCACTCTTCCATTAGTCATTTAAAAATCCCCTACAACTAGAGATTTAAGTTGGTGTCAATCTTTCACTATTTTAATACAGAGCTATTATAAATATTTTCTATTGGGGGTAGTTAATATTTTATCTTACTGATTTGAATATTTGATTTTTAGTTACTAAGAGGCTTTTCCTGTTCCAAATGCTACAGGTAGTTTTCATGATTTTTCTCTTTGCCTTTTAGTGTAATTATGATATTTTTGAACAGGGAGATTTTTGAGAACTTTGTTGAAACAGCAACATATGAGCAGATGAACATTCCATTTCCATCCTCTGCATCATCTCAATAGTCAGAGCAAATGAAATCTGATTCTGAGCTTTGGGGTCTTAACACCCCATAGCTGTCCTTATCTTCTAGCATTTTTATTTACTTGTGTTTTTAATTGAGTCCTTGGATGCTCTGATCTGTATCTCTACAAACAGCAAAGAATAATAAATGAAACACATGAGAAAAAAGAAAAAACAAGTTTTAGTATTATTAAAAGAAAAAGGAGAATGCCAGTTTAAGGAGACAGGGAGAATCTCTAACAGATAGACAGATAAGCAGTGGCAGATACAGAGATACAGATCATATTATATTTCTCCAGGTCATTCTCCAAGGTTTTTGTTGTTTTTTTTCTCCTTCATTCCTTGGCCTCTAACATTCAAGTGTACTTGTTTTTCAGCTTCAAGGCACAGATCTCAAATGCTCATATTTGCTCACTTTGGATGACATCCAAGTACAAGTCTAACATTTCATTCTTCGATGAGAAAGCAACTTCATTATCCTCTGGTAATGAAAAAAAAAAGTTTTAAACTAAGACTTCTTTACCATCAATATATTCATCAAACATTGAGATATTGTGGGATTTAAACCTAGGGTTTTTAGATTTTTACCTGATGTACTTCTACTTCCCCCTAAATTTTTTTACAGGTGTTTGTAATTATTTTTGCCATAACTGTTAGTGTGTGATTGATATATAAGTAAACTTAGGAAATATTTTTAAATTGGTAGGTATTAAGGAGGGCACATATTGCATGAAGCACTGGGTGTGGTACATAAACAATCTTAGAACACCAAAAAAAAATTAAATTTAAATTAAAAATTTTTTTAAATGAAAACATAATATTCTTAGCTAATTTGTGTGATGCTAAGAAATATCTAGAGATAAATACAAATGGCTTTAAAGTATGATGGCAATTTGGAGCAAAATGAGAAAGATATTTTTATGTGAAGTCAAAGGGGTATCAAAGTAAATAAAATCTTGATTTGACCATAATTCATACAACTTATTTGAAATGCATTATTTCACATTACTTTGTTCATGCTTTTTCCTCTTGAAAACAAAACACTGAATTGATCCAGAGGATCTATCCAAGAATTATATCGTAGAATATAGTTTAAAAGTAAATTTGATTTGAAAAAAGAATGGATTTCTCAGATGATTTAAGGAATGAAATGAAGTCATTTATTTATAAATCACTGACATCAAAATGTACTATGTAGATGTATTATCACCAAAAAAATTTTTTGAAATTATATTCTGATAGAGAAAAAGGCCTCTTACTGGAAAAGTGAAAACAAAGTATGAGTTCATTGAAAGATAGAGAGAAAAATGTTTTATAGATGTTTTGAATGCTGTCCAATAGAAAACTTTGGGAATCATCCCATGATTAAAGATGTGTAAAGAAGGGGTGCCTGGGTGGCTCAGTGGGTTAAGTCTCTGCCTTCAGCTCAGGTCATGATCTCAGGGTCCTGGGATCGAGCCCCACATTGGGTTCTCTGCTCAGCAGGGAGCCTGCTTCCCCCTCTCTTCTGTCTGCCTCTCTACCTACTTGTGACCTCTCTGTCAAATAAATAAATAAATAAATAAATAAATTTAAAAAAAAGAAGTGTAAAGAAAAAAAAAGTATTAGGATAAAATAAATCATCTCCTGAGAACTGTTCCATTGCAAAATTCAACTTCTCCTGACCATATGCTGATTATATGATAAAGTTTTATAAGGAAGTATAAAACTAGCTGCTACTTCAGGTGGGGATGGGAGAGGCCAGTAGCAAGTTGACCGCTTAAATTACTTTATCTTAGGTAGCAGCACAAAATTATGGCAAAAGATTTCCAAAGGATAAAAATCATAAATGTTTTAGGACCTTGATTGATGGACATTTTGCAGTATTTTGAGATATTTTAAAGTGGGTAGTTTATTTTTCCCTAGGTGAGAGCTATAACTTAAAATGACTGTAGTCTCAGGTATGAACTGAGTGGCAGTAGTATTAGGTCAAGGCATCTTGAGGAACTATTTCTTTTTTGTGTGCTACCCCTAAAGAAAAGACAGTGTACCCATTCTTGTCATAGTGACCCATTTTTTAAGTAGCTTAGCTTCACATATCCTACTATTCATGTATAATAATAGTATTACAACACCTCACTAACACATAAGCCATTCATCCACTGACTTCAATTATCTAGAAAACAGCAAGTATCAAAAAAGTGATGACCAAAAGTGAATAGCCAAAACAAATAGCATGGGGTTGGCTGGGTGGCTCAGAGGCCAAATTTTATGAGCTCTATGTTCATTGAAGAAATCTTTAGGTCTTTATCCTCTGTACTTAGCACTAACTTCAGATGTAATTTTAACTGCTTTGATGATTTGCTTTCCAATCTATAGCAAATTGACAAAGGAAGAACCGATAACATATAGCCTGAGTGTAAGAGATGAGGCAGAATAAAATAGAACACAGATTCAAGAAGTCAATAATTACAACAGTAATAGTAATGATAGTAATAGTGATCTGTTGCCGTTTAGTATGCCATAATTGGCCCTTGTGTCTTCCATGATATAGTTGAGAGAAAGGCTGAGTGTGGAGTGGGCACATTCCTGTATGAGAGGTACACCATCCTTTATGGAGAAAGTTTCTGTAAACTTTTGCCACAAAACATTGCTGAAGATTTGCACTAATCTGTGCTCACCAAGGAAATTTCTTCTTAGCTTTCCAGGAGTCGTGACTTTGGGAGAAGAGATGACTTTGTTAGGATATATCCTAACAAAGGATAATGTGTGTATGTGTATATATATATATATATATATATATATATATATATATATATATAGTAACTGGAATACCCACATTAAAATTAATAAATTGACTTTCTGATTTCTATGTCTTGTATAATGTAAGCCCATTATGAGTCATATCATCTTTATTTTACTAATAAAATCCAGTCGTTATACCTGTAAGTTTAAAGAAATGAGTTTTAGTTCCTAGTAAAATTACTAAGACATGCCACTGCCTGAGCCTCTGAGTACCAGCCTTCCCCCATATCCTCCACATATTGATAACTTTTCTACAAGCAAAGTTTCAGTAGGAAGATTCTGATATAAAAGCTTTCACTATTATTTCCTTGAGGAACTGTTCATTTTCTTAAGGAAATCCTAAGAGTAACTCCCATTTGCATAAGGCAAAAACATTCTTAGTAAGTCACAGGTTGTGATATTTTTACAAATGACCCAATTGCTCCTCTTTTAGAATCTTTAAACATTTACCATTAAAGAATTTCTGGTCACACATATAGACATTTTTTATAATTACAGGGGAAATTCAAAAATGCTGCTAGAAGCAAAAATAATATTTATGGCTTGCAGCCAAAAAAAGTTATTTAGGAATTGCACATATTTTTGTGATTATAAACCAGCTTTTGGAAAGGTAAAATTCTGAGCTAATATTGCAAGCACTCTGTGCAGAATAAAACTAAGTCTGAAACCTTTATCTGTAAGCAGAAACCACCCGAGGTGGCAGTTCTCACAATCTTCTAGCATCACAAATATTAGTTGACTCCCTTCCATGATTTCTCATTCAGAAGGCAGTTCTTGGAACCATGCAAAGTATATTAATAATCATGGTTCCTCCTTACGCTAAGCACAATCATATTTAAAACCCACACCTGTAGAGAAGCCAAGGGTGGACCCGCTTGCTTTATTTCTGAGTGTACTTATGAGAGCTGCATTTTTAAGCTGGGTCAGTGCAGTGGGATGTAGTGTTCTCTTTTCCACTTTATCAGACAAGACTTCAGGGTGAATTGAGGAGAAAAAGGGAGAACCTGTTGAGTAAGCTGTTTTTCCATTTCTTTCTAGTTGAGTGTCCAAGTCATTCAACAAAGATGCGCTAGCACAGAGCCACAAATGATAAGAAACAAAGAGTAGGTATCCTACAAATGCAGGCATGTGAGAAAGCATGGCCACCTGGACAAATACAGGAGAGAGGAGGGACCTGCCCTCATGAGAAAGTAAAAACTAATGAGAAAGAAAACCAAGTATGTTTCATTGCCTCTTCCAACAAACCTTCCCCACCGAAAATTTATCCTTCATCAGAAAATGATCTCACACATAGTAATCTGATTGGATCTTGTAGACAATGCAGTAAACTGCAGATCTAAAAACAGAAAACCAATGACAGCTCTGCAGAGAACATGGTAAAAAGGATGGAAATGCCATGTGACTGTCCCTTTGGGTTCTTATTAGTTCTGTTCTTTTTCAAGCCTCTGTTTGTTAGCATGAGAAAGTACAATACGATTTGCTTAGAACATTTTTCATGATTTATGAAGCATTTCTTGGCTCTCGACTCTATCCTTTACAGCTGGACACTTAACTTTCCTATGCATCACTTTTCTCATCTGTTAAATAGGTGTAGTAATGCATATCTTCCCAGATTGCAGGTGGTACTAGAGAGAATGCACATAAAGCACCCAACATAGTGCCTGCCATAGTAGGTTCTCCACAAAAGGAAGCTGTCACTGATAGCATTTTAGTAAGACTTCATCCACTGTCTGTGTCTGTTATCTAAATATTATATTCTGATTTAGAAGACATGTACTACATTATTAACTTTGCTTTTTGATGGTTTATCCACTTGTAAAATGAGGCTAGCAGACCAAAAAGCATATTTAAATCAAAGATAAAAATTACATTTGTAAACTGGAATCACTTGAGAGGAAGACGTTCTGAATTGCATCCTCGGTACTTTAGTAGACATAAAATGTTGCCTTGGGAGTAAAGTTTCTCCTCATTTATAGAATATAAAATATTCTTCTATAAAACTTAGTGTAGTCACAAAAGCTTTCTTTATTACTAAGATATTGTTAAAATAATAAAAATCTGTGGCAGAGAAATAAACCATGAGACTCTGCATCCATGGCTTCACAGAAAGATCCCCTAAAGAAAACCTAAGAGAAAGTTCAGAAATCAAAGAGCAAAAGAAATAAATAGCTCAAAAATAGATTTGTGTGTGCTTCTTCTTCATTTGCTTCACTGTTTTGTATGTAAGAACTCAATGATTAGAGAAATTTATTCAGAAATACCTATTTTTTGGGCATCTGTGTGTTGCCAGATTGGATATCTGCATAAATATTCTTCTGTGAGTAGTTAGTTGAAACTGATGGTTATAATAATGAAAAGAAACTCAGTAACAAAATTATATTATAGTCAGGATTATCATGATGTCAAATAGATTGTCTTCTATATTCTATACTCATAAAAGTATTAGAACCCTTCAAAATATACCCGGTATTTTAGTTTCATAAAATCCATTTCAAATACATTCAGAACTCTTTCTAAAAATTAATTTTAAAATATGAAGAAATAAAATTGATATATTAAAAGATTTGGGAACTTGAAAATCAGAAAACAAAGCCTGTGTTTCATGCTGTTTAAATGAAATTTAGAGACAATTAAAGGGAATTTTCCACCTTATCTAGCTTAAATGAGAGGACAAAAGGGTGGATAGTCCAGACTACAAGCAGTGACCTATAAGATTAAAAAGAAGTCTCTTTGTTGCAATTTTATCATCACTTGTAAGTGATAAAGTGCCAAAAGACAGGCTTGTGGCAGTAGCAATACATTTTCTTTGAGGCAGTAAAGTCATCAACAAGGTATCTGTATATGTGCAGCCCTGCTTGAATATGAAAGCAATTTTCCAAAGCCCTGTAGCTTAATCCTATTGTTTTCGTCAAGAACGAATATTCTAGATCACATTTTCAGTGACTGATTGTAATAGACAGAGCTTGAAAAATGGATGAGAAAGCTCCCCAAATGATTACTGGACAAGGGTCCAATACCATCAGCAGCAATATTTGCATTTATCTAAAAGAGATTAAATGCTAACAGAACTGCTATACATTTGTCTGTATAGCATCCTTGCATGCTTTTTCTATTAAAGTAAGGATAGGGCAAGATTGGAACCAAAAAGAAGAAAATTTAAATTAAATAAATCTAACTAAAAGTTTAAGGGAATGTTATATAGTCATACAAAAATTAATACACATATTAGACTAAAACACTGAATTTTTAAGAAATATTTAAAAATAAAATATAAAAATTAAAATGCTACTCAAAATATAAATGCCATTTAATTATATCACTTCCAGCAAGTTCATTTTAGGCTAAATTTTTAGGTCTAAGGTAAATCCAAAGTTGAAAAATATTAACATGTCATCCTTGAGCGTGTCATCCAGTTATGACCAAAGGCAATTTTAATTATTTAGATTCTCAGTAGCGTTTATGGATAATTTTAAGGTCAATGATTACTTGTGTAAGAATGTTGCTTTTATGTATGAAGAAATAAGGTTGTCAAAAACTAATTGCTCTCTCTGTTCTTTCATTACTACGGATTATGATTGGGTAAGTTCATACTTTGGAGGTTTTCTTATCTTTGGAAGGACCTTTTTTGCTGGTTGCATCACAAGGGGTGTACATAAATTATAATCTCAAATCAGAACTTGATGATACTCATTTTATGACACACATAAGTGTGCGTACTTAAGAAAGCAACAAAGGTACTTGAGTGGTTGTTTTTGAGACACACAGGGGATAGCAAATGACAGGGAATTTAAAGAAGATTGCAGAACATGAGAAAACGAATAGAGGGATATAGATGACCTGACAATTTTAATTCGAATACTTTGGAATATACTAGGGAGAAAATACTGGTATAGAATTCTCAGAAAATTTTTCAATTAGTTGTGTTTTTACATATATTATAAGAAAAATATTGCTTCATTTCTTAATTTTGAAGATGTTTCTAATATCAAATATTTTGTTTTATTAATTAGCATAGTAAGTGTGATAGTTCCATTATTCATTTGCTCTGTGATGATTTAAGGTGTGGTAGAAGTTCATTCTACACTTTAGATATCATTGTAAAATTTCTAAAAATACAGAGGAAAAAGGTACAGTAGATTGGGCTTGGTAAAGTGGGAACATCTTTAACAAATAGATTATGTCATAAACTCCCAGTATAATCTTGCCTTTTTGAGATTTGCTTTCTAATTTTTAAAAACAGCATTGCGGATAGGTTCTTGTTCATTGGGTATTCCTATCTTTCAAGATTTCACTTACCTAGAAAATACATGATACGGAGAGTTAAGCAACTTGATCTTGTAAAATGCTATACTAACCTCTCATTTGAAAGTTCTTGCTTACATAAGTAATAGACCATAATGATGAAACTAAAACAATAGTCATGTTTCTTCAAGACACTATATGTAAAAAAATCATGAGATCTCTAGCCCCAAAAATCCTCTAAGCAATTAGGCAGTAGTCTGGCTAGAATGATTTAGCAAAAAGTAGTTCTAGAAAGAAAAATGTAGAGCAGAGGAACCTATAAGTACTCTCTTATATTCAACTCTATGAGTCTATCCTTCATACAACAGAATTTAGATGCCTTTTGGGGGGCTGGGTAGAAATATATCTAAATTCTCCATTATTTTAAAAAAAAAATCTTTCTCCATTATTTCCCCTATCTTATGTTGAATCTTCATTCCACTCTAATTCTGACTATTAAGAGAAATACACATTGAAATATACTGCAAAAAGTTGAAAAGAAGCCTGTACATTATCTTGTTTATCCTCTTCATTTTATAGAAAAGGGAACTGAGGTAGATAGAAATCAAGTGATTTGTTCAAGACTACACAATAATTCCTTCTATAGCAAGAACCAGAACCCCATCTCTCTCTGCTTAATACATGAATTTTCATATTTGGGAAAGACAGTGATTCTGAGTCGGTCTATGACAAAACTACATATAATAGTTGAGGCCATATCTATAAAAATATTCCTGTTTTATGGCACATATGTTCCTTTACATTATGGCTTTTTTATCTCTCCATCCTCATTTTTCTCACCTCATGAATAAGGTCAAATATCCCATTTTGTTCTAAATAGATAATCCCAAAAGATTTGTTTCTCTGAAACCATAATTTACACCACATTCTAGAAGGTAATTGTGTCCCTGGAAGTAAATGAATGCTATTCCTGGTGCAGAAAATGAGTTTAACCTTTACCATGGGATATGGAAGGGTTTACTTCTCTCTGGTTTAAATGTTTTAATATAGAACTTGCTAGTCTGTATGTATTTTAGTTCATTAAAAACCAAATGTGATTTTTAAAATTAACATATAGTGTATTTTTTTGCCCCAGGAGTACAGGTCTGTGAATCATCAGGCTTATACATGGCTTATATATTCATAGCACTCACCATAGCAAATACCTTCCCCAATGTCCATAACCCAGCCACCCTATCCCTACCCTTCCACCCCCCAGCAACTCTCAGTTTGTTTCCTGAGATTAAGAGTCTCTTATGGTTTATCTCCCTCCTGATCCCATTTTGTTTCATTTTAAGTAATTTGGGTTTGATTTAACATATTAGCTCTTAGAGTTTAAGAAATAGTGTAAAAAGATAAGCTAGGTCAATTGTAAGGTAACACATCATGTCAACAAATCTGTATTTTTTTTTTAATTTACCAGTTGGTAGAAAATATGATTTAAAAAAATTAGATGATGAGTATATAAGCAAATTTCCCAGGATTCTACAACCCAAAATATTTTATTTAGTACTGTTAATAAACCCAGAGTTGTAAAGAGGCGGAGACTTTCTGCATAACATTATGCCCTACATTTGAGTTTAAATGCTTAACAGGAAAGCCATATGATAAATGTACACTGCTAATCTCTTTACATGAAAGATATTTTCAGAGAAAACACAATTTCTATTAAAAAGATCAGATTAATGGTGTGATGAAATGGGTCAATATAAAATAACTCTGAAGGAAAAGCATTTCTGGAATGCCAATGTAAGAATCTCGGAAAATCTGCTTCTTCATAAAATGAATGAGAACCCTGGGGAAAACAGTCAAAATCAACTTTTTTATGACTCTAAAAATTAACTAAAGTCTTTCAATTATCTAAGGAGCATTTATTTAAAACAAAACAAAACTGAAGCTCAATAAGGACAGTGAATTTTGTGGCATTTTAACTTCTCTTTTCCAGCTCCTCCTCCACAGTTCTAAAATCGTGCTGAAGACCAGCAACCTTGCAAATATGCTCAGAATACATGCAGCCCAGAGCCACTGAAGGAAGCTAAACTAGTTTGAGTCTTCCCCCAAAACTCTGCTTCCACATAATTGACACTACTTTACTTGTCTGGAAGGTCCCTAGAAAGGAACAACCATTTACAGAGCTTGTCTCTATTTGCTCTGAATCAGAGGTCACTCAGTGAGGAAAGTCCTATCCTAAATTGTTAGTCCAAAACAACAGCAATGTTTAACATCCCATGTAGCTATCTGAGCTGATGATACCTGTTGGGACAAGATTCTGGCTAAAAACCTTAAGAGGGAATACAGATAATAAGATATACAGACGGTGCATGCTTTAACACATTCTTTAGGATTTAGAGGACTATAAGCATGTGCAGGAAACACATAAGAAAGCCTAAGCTCTCAGCTCTGGTTGACCTTGATAGTCTGTGCAAACATTAGGTGAAGGCTAAGGCAGAGCTGTAAAGTGCCTGTATTCTCAGGGGTTGCCATGAAATAAGCACAAATCCCCTCAGTAAAAGATGGAAGACTTATTTGGTTCAAGAAACTTACACAAACTTTTATCCAGTCATTACCATGAACCTAACTAAGTGATACTACAATAGCTGCACACTTCACAAAATTAATCCAGGAAAATTACTAAACAGTAACAATAACAAAAACTCACTCTAGAGAAAAAGTGAACCTGATTTCTTGGTATTTACATTATGTCCATAATTCAACAAACTTTAGCAAACATGCACAGAAACAACAACAACAACAAAATACAAAACTAGACAGGAGGAAAAAAACAGTGAATAGAAACTTTGAAGAAATTCAGATATTGGGCTTATTAAAAGAAAAACATTAAATCTTATTAAAACAAAAACATTAAATCTAAAGCTGGTATAAATATTATCACAGAACTAAATAAACAATATCTAAATATTTAAAGTATGAAGACAATGTTTCATTAGAGAATATCAATTAGGAGATAGAATTTATACCAATAAATAAATAAATAAATGAAGGAAGGAAGGAAGGAAAAATGAATGAATTCTGGAGTTAAAAAGTATAATCACTAAAGCAAAAACATTTACTAGAAAGACTCATCACCAAATTCGAGCTGAAAGAAGAAAGAGTTGGCAAACTCAAAGATAAGTCAACTAAGTCGCTAAGGTGCAAGGAAAAGAAAAAGAAAAAAAGAACACAGCCTCAGAGACATGTGGGATGCTATCAAGTGTACCAACATACCCATTATGCAAATCCCAGAAGGACAGCAGGGAGAGAAATGAGCATAAAGGTGATTTGACAAAATCATTACTGAGAACTTCTCAAACTTGATAAAAACATTAGCTTACATAGGAAGTTCAAGAAACTCAAACTTAGAGATCCATGCCTACACACATCATGGCCAGATGGTTGAGAGCCCAAGATAGAGACAGAATCTTGAGAGAATCAGGAAAAAAAAAAAGGCTCATTATCAATAAGATTGACAACTCAAATTTCATCAGAAACAAAGAGAACAGAGAGCGGTGGACTGACATAGAGTTCTAAAAGAAGTAACTGTAACAGAGAATGCCATGTCCAGAAAAACTATCCTTTAAAAATGGAGAAATTAAGTCATTTTCAAATATACAAAAACTGAGAGAATTTGTCATTATCATATTAGAAATACTAAAGTGAGTCCTTCGAATGAATTGAAAAGATACTAGAGAGCAATGTAAATTTATACAGAGAAATGAAAATCACCAGTAAAGGAAATACATAAGTAAATATAAAACAGTATAAGCATATTTTTGCTTGTAATTCTTTTCTGTCTGATTTAAGAAACAACTGCATCAACTATTTATAAAACTAGGTTGATGGGCTCATAATATATAGAGATACAAATTGCATAATAGTAATAGCATAAAAGATGTGGGGAAGAGACAGAGCTATATTACAGCAAAGGTTTCCAACCTGTTGAAGTTAAACTAGTATTAATAAAAACTAGATTGCTTTAAATTGAAATGTTAACTTCAGTCCTCAGGAAAAACACTTAAGAAAATAACTCAAAAATATAATCAAAGAAATGATTTGAAAATCAAAATGGCTTTCCAGAAAACATTTAACATGAAAAAAAAATAATGGAAAAATGGAAAAAAAGACACAAGACATGTAGAAAACAATTAGAAAACTGGCAGATGTAAATTCTCCTTTATCAGTCATTATATTAAATGTATATAGTTTAGCTAGCCTAATTAAAAGGCAGAGATTAGAAGGATTGATAAAAGTATATGCTATCTACAAGAAACAGTTTACTTTTTATTTTTTTAAGAAAGTAATGTGACTTTTTTTAACTTGATTTTATTTTCTCAGTGTTCCAAGATTCATTGTTTATGCATCACACCCTGTGCTCCATGCAATATGTGGACTCCTTAATACCCACCACCAGGCTCATCCAATCCCCCACCACCCTAAAGAAACCATTTAGATTCAAAGACATAAATAGGTTAAAAGTAAAAGGATGAAGGGTGTGTGTGTGTGTGTGTGTGTGTGTGTGCATGTGTATACTTATATAAAGAGGGGTTTATATTGGTATTTAGTATTGGTTAATGTTTGCAATAAGCCAAAAAAGAATTAGAGTAACTATATTAATATCACACATAATAGATTTTAAGACAAATTATCACTAGAGACAGAAAAGGCCGTGTATATTGAAAAAAATTAATTCATTAGGAAGACATAACAATTGTAAATATATATATGCACCTAATCACAGAGCCCCAGAATATGTGAATCAAAGGCTGATGTAACTGAATAGGAAAATAGATAATTCAACAACAATACTTGGACACTTCAATGCCCCCACTTTATTAATAGATAAGGCAACTAAGCAGAAGATCAACAAAAAAGAAAATTGAACAGCACCATATACCAGCTAGACCTCACAAACATCTCCACCCAATAGCAGAATAGACATTTTTTTCAAGTGTCCATAGAGCTTTCTCTAGAATTGACCATAAGTTAGGCCTTAAAACAAGCCTCAATAAATTTAAAAAACAGAAATAATACAATATATATTCTATAACAACAATGGGATGAAATTAGAAATCAGTAACATTGGGAAGTTCACAAATAAGTGGAACTTAGTGTACTCTTTAGTTACTGATAAATCAAAGAAATCAATATAAAATTTTAAAAATACCTTTAAATAATTTAAAATTAATACACAGCATACCAAAACCTATGGTTGTAGCTAAAACAATGCTTAGAGAGAAACTGCTCGCTGTGAATGCCATATTTTTTAAAGACTCAAATGTGACCCAATCTTATGCCTTTAAGCACTAGAAAAATAAGGGGCGCCTGGGTGGCTCAGTGGGATAAAGCCTCTGCCTTTAGCTCAGGTCATGATCCCAGAGTCCTGGGATGGAGCCCAGCATTGGGCTCTCTGCTCAACAGGGAGCCTGCTGCCCACCACCCCGCCCCCACCTCCACCTGCCTCTCTGCCTACTACTACTACAGATCTCTGTCTGTCAAAAAAATAAATAAAATCTTAAAAAAAAAAAACTAGAAAAATAAGAGCAAACTAAGTCCAAAGGAAGTAGAATAAATGAAATGATAAAAATTAGAGCAGAAATAGATGAAATAGAGAAAAAAACACAGTAGAGAAAAAGGATGAAACTAAAACTGGTTCGTTGAAGAGATCAATAAAAATTATACACTTCAGTTGACCTTACAGAATACAAAAGATTATAAATTAAGAGCCTTATGTAAATGAATAATTTAGATGAAATGGACCAATTTCTAGGAAGACACGATCTATTAAAACTGGCTCAAAAAGAAATAGAAAATTTGTATAGACCTATAACAAGTAAAGAGATTTAATTAATAGTTTAAAAACTTTCTAACAAAAACAAAAAACAAAACAAAACAAAAAAACCTCAAGCCCAGAAGGCTTACTAGTGAATCCTACAAAATATATAGCCAACATTAATTTTTCAAACTCTTCCAAAATATAAAAGAATAGGGGACACTTCCCAACTAATTTCATAAATCCAGTATTACTTTGACACTGAACCAGATAAAAGCATTACAAGAAAACAATAAACAAATGCCTCGTATGAATACAGATGAAAAATTCCTTGAGAAAATAATAACAAATTGAATTCAGCATCATATAACAAGGATTATCCACCATACCAAATGGGATTCATCCCTAGAATATATGGTTGGTTTTGTGTCAAAAATTCAATTAAGATACTGCATTATGTCAATAGCATAAAGGACTCAAAAAAATTATCTCAAAGAATACAAAAATAGGAATAGAAAAATAAAACCATTTCATGAAAACTGCCAACAAACTAGGAAACAGGCATTGATTTTAAAAAACAAGAAACTAAAATCACACTTAATAGTGAAGGACTGAATATTTCTCCCCTAACATCAGAAACAGGATGTCTACTCTTACTATATCAGGTCAACATTATAATGCAGGTTCTATTCAGGGAAATTAGGCAAGAAAAAGAAAAAATACCCCCAAGGAAATAAAGTAAAATTATATGTATTCACAAATGACATGATCTTATATATAGAAAATCCTAAGGAATCACAGAGAAGTTGCTAGAACTAAAAACAATGAGTTTAACAAGTTTTCAGCATACAAGATTAATTTGCTATACAGACAACTAATAATACAAAAATGAATTAAGGAAACAATTCTATCTACAGTAGAATCAAAAATAATAAAATACTTATGAATAAATTTAGCAAAAGAAGTGTAAGGCTTATGTACTAAAAACTGTAAAACAATGAAAAATTAAAGGCTTAAATGAATGAAAAGAAATCCCGTGTTCATGGATAGCAAGACAACTTTCTTAGGATGGCAATATTCTCCACATTGATCTACAGATTCAATACATTTCTTATCAAAATCCTAGTTGCTTCCTTTAAAGAAATTGACAAAGTTATCCTAAAATTCATTTGAAAATGCAAGAGGTCTAGGAGTCAAAACATTTTTGAAAAAGAACAAAGTAGGAGAAATTATATTTCCTGATTTCAGAACCTACCACAAATCTATAGTAAACAAGACAATAAGGTACTGGCATGAGGATACTCATATAGTTCAGTAGAGAATTAAACCTGAGAATTAAAGAGTTCAGAATTAAACTCTTAAATTTATGGTCAGTTGGTTTTCAAAAAGTGTTTCAAGATAAATCAGTGGGGAGAGTAGACTTCAGTAAATGGTGTTGGGACAACTGGATTTTCACATGCAAAAGAATGGAGCCGGATCTTCACATCATACACAAAAATTAACTCAAAATTGATAAACTTTCATGAACTGGGGTTAAAAAGTGATTTCTTAGATATGACACAAAAAAATGAGGAAGAAAAGGAAAATAGATAAATTTACAATGTAAATATTTAAAGATTTTATGCTTCAAAAGACACTATCAAGAAACAAAAACAACTCACAAAATAAGACAAAATATATCTGCAAATCATCTATCCAATAAGGAATTTCTTTTCTTATTTTATAACTGGAAATTTTTATTTTTTGGCCATCTTAACCTATTTTGCCCACCCCTCACCCCATGCCTTTGACAACTACCCATCAGTTATCTGTGTCTATAAGCTCAGTTTTGGGGGTTTTGTTGTTGCTGCTGTTACTGGTTTTAGATTCCACATGTAAGTGAGATTAGATGGTATTTGTTTTTCTCTGACTTATTTCACTTAGCATAATGCCCTTGAGGTTCATCCATGTTGCCACAAATAGCAAGATTTCCTTTTTTATGACTGAATAATATTCTATCATGTATATAGGCCACAACTTCTTTATTCATGCATTCATGAATGGACACTTAAGCTATTTCTGTATCTTGACTAAATAATACTGCAGTAAACATGGGATGCATATATCTTTTTAGGTTACTGTTTTCATTTTCTTCAGATAGATGCTCAGAAGTAGGGTTGCTGGATCATATTTTAATTTGTTGAGGTATCTCCATACTGTTTGCCATAGTAGCTGCACCAGTGTTCATTCCCATTAGCAGTGCAAAAGTGTTCCCTTTTCTCCATGTCCCCAACAACACTTGTTATTTCTTTCTTGTCTTTTTTATACTTGTCATTCTGACAGGTACTGTGGTTTTGATTTGCATTTCCCTGATGATGAGTGATGTTGAGCATCTTTGCATGTGTCTTTTGGCCATCAATATGTCTTCTTTGGAAAACTGTCTATTCAGATACTCTATCTTTTAATTAGTTTTTGTGGGGTTTTTTTGCTAATGAGTTATATGGGGTATTTATATATTTTGGATATTAATCCCTTATCAGATACACAATTTGCAAATATTTTCTCCCATTCAGTAGGTTGTCTTCTCATTTTGTGGATCATTTTCTTCACTGTGCAGAAGCTTTTAATTTGATGTAATCCCATTTGTTTATTTTTGCTTTTGGTGTCTATGCTTTTGGTGTCAAATCTAATCATACTAAGACCAATATAAAAGAGCATATCACCTACATTTTCTTCTAAGAGTTTTATGGTTTCAGATCAATATTCAAGTCTTTGATCCATCTCAAATTAATTCTTGATATAGTGTAACTGAACCAAGATAGTGACCCATTTTCATTCTTTTGCATGTAGCTGTCCAGTTTTCCCACACCATTTATTGAAGAGGCTATCCTTTCTCCATGGTATATCCTTTCTCCATGGTATATTCTTGGGTCTTTATCTAAATTAAATTATCATAAATTAATTGACCATATATGCATGGATTTTTTTTCTGAGCTCTCTATTCTGTTCCATTGATAGATGTGCCTGCCTTTCTGCTAATACCATGCTATTGTGATAACTAAAGCTTTGTAATGTAGTTTGGGACCATGATGTCTCTAGTTTTATTCTTCATGTTTAAAATTGCTTTGGCTATTCAGGTGGTTTGTGACTTCATACAAATTTTAGGACTTCTCTATTTCTCTAATAAATGCCATTGGAATTTCCATAAACATTGCATTGATTCTGTAGATTGTTTTGTATACTATGGATGTTTTAACAATATCGGTTCTTTCAATGTATGAGTATGAAATATCTTTCTATATACTTGTGTCTTTAATTTCTTTCATTAATATTATAGTTTTCAGTTTACAAGTCTTTCACCTCCCTGGCTAAATTTATTCCTAGGTTTCTTATTCTTTTTGATAAAACTGATAAAACATTTATATCCAGCATATGAAAAGAACTGATAAAACTCAATAATAAAAAGAGGGATAATCTAATTAAAAATTGGGCAAAGGATGGGGTGCCTGGGTGGCTCAGTGGGTTAAAGTCTCTGCCTTCAGCTCAGGTCATGATCCCAGGGTCCTGGGACTGAGCCCCGCATCGGGCTCTCTGCTCAGTGGGGAGCCTGCTTCCCCCTCTCTCTCTCTGCCTGCCTTTCTGCCTACTTGTGATCTCTGTCAAATAAATAAATAAATATATAAATAAATAAAATCTTTAAAAAAGAATTGGGCAAAGGAGTGTTGGGGAAAAATGGAAAAAGAAATTGGGAAAAGGATTTGAGTAGACTTTATTCTGAAAAAGGCATACTGATGGAAAGTAAGCACATGAAAAGATGTTAAAGATCTTCATAATTAAGTAATAAAAATCACAACAACAATGAGCCTTCATACTCATCAGGATGGCTATGATCAAAAAGAGATAATAATGCATGTTAGCCAGGTTGTCGAGAAATTGCAGTCCTCATAATTTCCTGGTAAAATTGTAACATGTTCCAGCCACTTTGGAAAATGGTTTGGCAGTTTCTTAAAATGTTAAATGCTGAGCTGCAGTTTAACCCAGGATTTTACTTTCAGGTGTATATCCAAGAGAAATAAAATTATAATACATCCACACAAAAACTTGTACACGAGTGTTTATAGCAGCATCATTATTAATAACCAAAGGTGAGGCAACCTAAATTAACTGAAATATGTGATATTTGTGGAATAGTCTTACCATGAAATGTATCTCAGTAAAATGGAATGAGACGATAGGTACATGCTACAATAGGCATGAACTTTGAAAACAATATTCTAATTGATCACAACTAGTCACAAAAGACCATACATTTAGAATTCTGTTTATTTGAAATGTATAGAAAAGGCAAATCCTTCAAGATAGGAAGTAATTTAGTGGTGGCTAGGGAGAAGGAAGAAAAGAGAGTGACTGCTAAAGGCTATGGAGTTTCTTTTAGGAGTAATATAAATGTTCTAAAATAAGACAGTGTTGATAGTTGTACACCTATGCAAATGAACTAAAAACACTGAACTGTACACTTTTAAATGGTTATTTTTATGGCATATGTATTCTATTTCAATAAAGTTGATATTAAAAAAGATTTTTTAAAAATCCATGTCCTAAAACCTAAATATAAATAAAACCAAAAAAAAGAAATGAGAAATTTATAGACTTAATAAAAGGCATGATCATCCCAAAAATTATATAGTAAAAGTATAACATAATACAGCATAAAATAGCATAATATCAAATAAATAGAATAAAATTATAATATGAGAATACTAAACTAGAGTATGATATGATATGATATGACACTGTTATGGTTGTTGAAAATGTAGCTAGGTAAAAATCACACCAGCTGACGTGGAAATTGATCTCTAACCAGAGAAGTGAGACAGTTGTTTTATCTGTCTTCTGCCTCACTCTAATTATTTTCCTTGGTGTTATCATGGTATGAACTTATCCAGAACTATTAATCATTCTTTGGTGAAAGCCAGGTCTTAAGAAGTAAATCACAATGGACTCAAAGCATAGGCCTTGAACTATCTATCCTCCAGTGTGGGACATGACTTCAAACTCAGTCAGCAAGGCACTTCATTTTTTAATAGCATGTGACAGTAAAATTAGAGTCTACTTAAAATACCTGTTTTTCATTTCTGTGACTTATTCATTTCATAGCTGGAACCCTGTCTCTCTTAACTCCCTCTATCCATTTCACCATCCTCCCAAACCCATCCCCTCTAGCAACTACCAGTTCTCTGTATTTATGAGTCTATTTCTGTTTGTATGTTCATTTTAAAATACATTTTTGCATTTAATTTCTTTATACATATACAAGCAAATATACATACACATAATTTAGAATACCTAATACTTATGCATCTATTCCATATATATATAATTTTATGTAAGTGTGCAATCATGAGTGTACACATGCTTATTTCAAGTATAATTCCTTATTTTTCTTTTCTGCGAGGTTCTTCCTTCCCATATGCTTTCCTCCTCACTGACATCAAATACCATCCCCCAAATAATCCATATTAAAATCTCAATATTATTCATATTTTCTCTGTGTTACTGTAATCCTATATGGTTATGCATAGTCACACACTGGGGATTATCTTAGTTTTTAAAAATGAAGTCATGGTGCACTGCTTTTCTACATCTTGATTTTCATTCTAAAATACCTTGTGAAAATTCTTCCCAGTTGTCTGATACAGCTTTAATTCATTCTTTTAAAGCTGCATAATAACAGTTTTGTATATTCCATGACTGTGTTGTGACATATTCAGCCATTACCTCACCACTTGTGGACATTCATTTTGCTTCCACCTTTTTACTATTACGAAAAAAACTACAATAAACAACATCTATTTTTAGAAGTATAGTCTTATGTATGTTTTTGTTTGTAAAGCATAAATTCCCGGAATAAGATGAAATCTATATCTATATCTGTATTTATCCCTCTCTCTCTCTCTCTCTCTCTATATATATATATATATATATATGTATATATATATATATGTATATACATATTCACACACATATATATGCCATCAGATATATAAATACACTAAATACACTTATATGTATAATTTAATTTTACATATAAAAGTCAGTGGATGTTTCCAGAAAGACTAATACCTTATATATCTACCTCAATATATACAGGTATATTTTTCCACATCCTTGCTGATAACAGGGATTGTGGTTCTTTTTTCATTTTTGCTATATATTTGTCATCTATTAAATTTGTTAATCTGCCCATTTCAAATTTAAAAAGAAGTTACCAGACTGCTTAACCAGATGGGAATAGATTAGTTCATAGGATTATATAACATTATCAGACTATTTTTTCATTTTATGTCTCTCAGCATTTCCTCCTTCTTCTTGACTTCATTCTCATATTGGCTCTCCCATTCTGGTCACAAGATGGTTTGCAACAAATAGAGCTACTTTCTTCTAGCCTGAGAGACAAAAGGAAAGGAACAATCTGATTTTAGCATTACCATCAATAGTTTTGACATACATTTCCACCAAATCAACTGAACACGTCTTTGAACGTATCACTGGGTGGGTGAAGAAATGTGCCACGTTTGGCTTAGATCTGAGTCATATGCTCTACCCTAGGACTAGGATAGAGCCTCAACCAGATTTTCTGAGATGGGGGAAGGAGCAATCCCTCCAAAAATATCATGATCGCTGCCAAAAGAAGAGACAATAACAACACAAATTTCCACTACAACTATCTTAATATCTGAAGTATGATTGCATCTTATTCATATCACAACTGTTACAAAAGGATATGTTCATCATAAGTAAATTATGGCTCACCCCTTTACACAGCTTTAAATGTTAAAATTTCAAATTTAACTTTTTGTTGAAAATTTTACTAAAGTATACTATTTCTTAAATGATAATCATATTATCTTGTACGTTCTTATTACTTCAGAGTAATCATTAGGAGTTTCTGTTACTATAATGTTCTATATTCCAAAATAATTAGGGTCCTTGAAAAATACAGGGCTATTGGCTTGTAGTGATCTTTTCTTAATTTCTTAGTCTTACTTATATCTTTCTTTTTTCATGATATTATGTGGCTTTTTTTAGCTTTTTCCATTTCACCTCTCCCAACCTTGAAACCTGCCATTTGTAATACACAAGTTGTGTGAGAAATAAGAGATAATGTTCTCTGGATGAAAACCAAAGGTATTCCTCCATACCAAAGTATATTAGCTTCAGAACAAAGGCCCTGGGTCATGTCAAGTCTATCTTGATCACAATTGTATATGAACAATTAGAGACTCACTTATTCATTGAATGGATAAAATTATTTAAGGTACTCAGAGGTCTCTTTCACTCACTTTCTGGCCTTTAGCTCAATTGGAGATAATTGAGGTTATCAAGTAGGTAACTCAGAATAAGCAAGGTTTTAGTGTGTGTGTGTACACATATACATATAATACATTGCGTATTATAAATATGCAGATATAATAGGAACACCAGGTCCATAATCTATGTTCAAAACGTGGCTTCTGCACTGATTAGCTGGATGATCTGGAGGAATATACTAAACCTCTCTGTGTCTTAAGGCCTCTTTTAAAATGGCAATAATAATGGTATCTTTGTAGGAGAGTTGTTGAGAAATTTGACATCATTATTGTGAAACTCAACAAAGTGCCCCCTATGTAATGTGTTCAATTAGTAATAATTAGTATTATTTGTTCACTTTTTCTTTCCCACTAGATTGTGAGCACTGACATTCCCAAAACCTAGCACAGTGCCTTGTTCATGCTAGGTTACACAAACATAGTAAATAAATTACTATAAACTATAAAGTACTTTTCTTCTGTTCATAGATATGTACATGCATATTTACACCATCTCAGACAGGAACTGCTAGACTTAAATATTGCTGGAATAGGAATCAGCAGGTATAAAATCAAATGAAACTGTATATGCCTGGATTTATAACAAAGCCATCATAATTCCTAAAAATTGTGCTGAGAAATCCCTGAAATAGAATTATGCTTTCCTGTTTCCTTTTAATAGGCTACTCATTTTCCTGGTCAAAAATTCTTCTTCCGGCAGTATTTTTGCATAGAAAGACCATAATTTTTAAAAAGATTGGGCAATTAAGAGGGAAAAGGATGTTTCACAGTTTGAATGAAGAAATAGTGGAGTTTTTCTTTTTAGAGCTATTCAGATTCTGATTTGAGTACTGTTCAGATTTTAAATAACATTACCTCAAGTTACCTGGGGACTCCTCACAGAACACACTGACCCTGTGATGTCTTTGGGATGTCTTCAGTACATTTTATATACGCTTTCATCCCCCATAGTTACACTTCTCCCAGCCCTCAAAAGTATCAGGCTTTATTTTAAAAATCAAACAAAAAGAAAATCAAGATTATACAAAGATGTTAAGAACCAAGGCTTTGCCTTCAACTTTCAATCCTCTTATTAATACCCATGTCATGACTCTTGTTAAGAAAAAGGTTTAGTGTCACTGTCCTCAATCAGTGTTCTTTCATTCACTTTCATTAGGAGCCATGTTTTCCTGACAAAGGATAACAAATGGACACTGTTGGTCCCTAATGTGCTTTTGACTACAGATCCTGCACCATTTCTCTGGGAAGCAATTGCAATTATTTATCATTTTAATATATCTTGGCAAGGAGGTCCAAAAAACATGGCTATTATTCATCAATATGTATATTTTGTACTTATATTACTATTAGAATATCATTATTACTCGTCTCACATTGTATGAGCAAGATAAAATTACACCATGTAAAAAATGCATAAAATTCTCTTAGGCTGCACTCATATAGGAAAAGTAAAGGTAATTTAAGAGCTTGCACCATTTATATGCTAAATGCTACCATTTATTATTGTTAGTGGAGAAATGCTTTTACCTTTGCACTAATGGATAATATATCAACATGTTTCCACTGTTAATTGGAAATAATATCTCTAATACTAAAACTCAAATCTTTTAAAGTATATTTATCCATCCTTTTACATTCCTTAATGTTCTAGTTTTTTCTAATTTTTCTATCACTTTAGATAATGTAAATGTAATTTTTCTACTAGACCATAATTCTTGAATTCTTTAGTTCTGAGTTTTTTTCAGAAGACTCCACATATAGGATTAGTTTTGAAAACTTTGAATTCAAGAACTGGCTTTGTAAATTGTAACTACAAATGGTTTTTCAGCCAACCTTTTCTCAATGGATAATAGTTGATCATTAGCATAATTGTGGCAAAACAGGTTAAACCCATATCCAATTCTTTAGCTTTATTTTTAATTTTTAAAGATTTTATTTATTTATTTATTTGAGAGAGAGAATGAGAGACAGAGATAGTGAGAGAGAGCACGAGGGGGGCATCAGGAAGATGATGGAAGAAGAAGAGAGGGAGAAGCAGACTGCCCACTGAGCAGGGAACCCAAAATCAGGTGGGGCTCAATCTCAAAACCCTAAGATCATGACCTGAGCCAAAGGCAGATGCTTAACTGACTGAGCCACCCAGGTGCCCCTAGGTCTTTAGCTTTAAATTGTTTCTGTAATTTTATCAGTCCTCTTTTTCTAATCACAAACAAAAGCTAAGTAAAATTCAAGCATGTTGCAAATAAACACAATTTTTTTAAAGTTCCTACATGATAACAGAATGGAAGGAAAGGTAAGTTTACTAGACTCTGTTTCTCTGAACTAAGGGCAACACACACACACACACACACACACACACACACACACACACATTCATGCTATGATAAAAGTCAGAGAAATTCCAATCAGATGGGCTCTCATGCTTCTAACATGAATAAGCCCTATATCATCATAGCTCAAAGTAAAATTAAACTTTAAGCCATTCAATTATTATTTATCAAGTATCTTACAAAAGGCCAGATACATTCTTTTAATCACTTACTATGTACAAAAGACTACACTAAGGCCTGATTTTAGCTCATAAAACTTAGAAAGCTGGGGTGCCAAATGGCAGCCTCTTAATTTAGAAAGAAAGCAAAGGGCAAAACATCTTGCTTGTTTGTGTTGATGGGAAGGATGGGTAAGATGGAAGAAGGGAGAAGATAAGAAGCATTTAAGAGAGTATTACCAAACCCAGTTATAACTGTAATAAAATAAATTGAGCTAAAGAGAAATATGTATATTCATAGATATTCATCCCATTATTTATAAAATAAGGAACTGGTTAAGCAAAATATAGATTATCTATACAATTAATTATCTAAAATTACCTTTTATAAAAACTATAACTATGAAAACACTTAAAGTCATATCTTAAAAGTGTATTTTTAAGTGTGGAGATGTACAAATACTTCAAAGGAAAAAAGATTTCTTAAAAGAATGTACACACATAAGAGCACAGATATATACATGTATAAAGCAATAAGCTACAAAATATTTACTAAGTGACAAGATTATGGGTGATTTTAATTTTCTTCTTTATACATTTTTATATTACCAAGATCTTCTGCATGAATGTATTCATCAGAAAAAAAAAGTCACTTATAAGGCATATTGAAATATTTATAATAAGATTATTTTTTAATGTTTAGAATTTAAAACTTTTATTTTTACAACTCAATACTAGATTAAATTATGGATTTCTGTTGAGTGTATTAGGAGGCTTAAAGCTGTGCTAAATAACTTTTGGCCCTTCTTAATGATATTTTAAATATTGACACTTAAATTTTTTAAATTATCTATATGAAAGGCTAAGCCTTGTAGGAGGTATATTAAAAACTTGCTTTTATCCTAAAGAAATCACAGAACCTCTAGGAAATACAAAAATAATAGTTATTTTTTAGGGAAACATTAATAATGTAACTTAGATTGTTTTAAAAATTGGGATACTCCATGACAGTTTTATCCTAGTGTCAAATCTAAAACACAGATGGATTCCGAAAGTGGTGAAAAGTGATGTCAGTTTTTACTGTTTTACTGAACAACTCAAGGATACAATGCGGCGTGAATTACACTATATAGCACGTGATAAAAATTTTCCCTGTGATCTTTCAGCATCTCTTCTTCACCCCTATTTTCTACCTCCGGCACTCTCTCCTCTTAGGTGTCTTTATGGCTTTCTGCCTGTCTACAGAATCTCTTTTTGCTCAAGTTTCTCCAACCTTTTCCTTCCTCTTGGAGCATTCCTGTCCTACCATCTCTAGAAAACTCTATTTCATTTCTATGGACAGATCATTTTTAGTCTTGCATGGAGTCTTCCAGTTCTCTTCCCTATGATCCATACCAATCAGCTTATTTATCTGTAAAAATGTGAATATTATTATCAACCTCAGAAAAAGTGAGTAAACTAGCCTGCCATATAGTCCATGGCCAGTAACTATTAACTTACTCCTTTAACTATGATAGCTCTGTTTTAATCTTATCAGTCTCTTCTCAACCAAAATATAAGATGGCACATTAAGAAAATTTCCACCCCATTATCTTTTGTGAAACAAAATGCAAACAAAGAAACAATAAAGGAAAGTCCAATTTCAATAGAATAGCAGGTAGTCACAACATTAAACAATTCTGAAGAGTGGCTGCCAAATACAGTAAAATTTGTAGTGAAGTGAGGGGGATATTGGGTTGAGAAATAGATCCTCAATATCCCATCTATCTTGTTTGCCAGAATCTCCAAGTATAAGTGAAATTTTTCTGAAGGGCCCAGATATAATCTTTTTCTTAGAACTGAAAGATGTTGGGAAACTTTCCTCAATATCTATAAAGTGTGTTCAACAATGAAAATGACAGAAAAAAGGCTGAGAGAAAAACCTCAGAGATCTTTTATATGGGAAAAATGTGTGCAAACTCCCTAAGAAGGACTAGCCCAAGAATTTAATATCTAGCCAAAATGTCATACACATTTAAACACAACATGCATAAATTTTCATAACCTTAAATTAAGCAATGGCTTTTTAGATATGTCACAAAAAGTACAAGCAACTGAAGAAAAATACAGATAAGAATAAATGATACCTAAGTCTTATTTTTTTAATTATGTTAGTCACCATACAGTACATCATTAGTTTTTGATGTAGTGTTCCATGATTCATTGTTTGCATATAACACCCAGTGCCCCCATGCAATACATGCCCTCCTTAATAACCACCACCAGGCTAACACATCCCCCCACACTCCTCCCCTCTAAAACCCTCAGTTTGTTCCCAGAGTCCATAGTCTCTCATGGTTCATCTCCCTCTCTGATTTCCCTCCCTTCATTTTTCCCTTCCTTCTCCCCATGTCCTCCATGCTATTCCTTACGGTCCACAAATAAGTGAAACCATATGATAATTGACTTCCTCTGCTTGATTTATTTCACTCAGCATAATCTCCTCCAGTCCCAATCATGTTGATGCAAAAGTTGGGTATTCATCCTTTCTAATGCTGAGTAATACTCCATTGTATATATGGACCACATCATCTTTATCCATTCATCTGTTGAAGAACATCTTGGCTCCTTCGACAGTTTGGCTATTATGGACACTGCTGCTATGAACATTGGGGTGCATATGGCCCTTCTTTTCACTACATCTGAATCTTTGGTGTAAGTATCCAGTAGTGAAGTTGCTGAGTCATAGGGTAGCTCTAGTTTTAATTTTTTGAGAAACTACCACACTGTTTTCCCAAGTGCCTGCACCAATTTGCATTCTCACCAACAGTGTAAGAGGGTTCCCCTTTCTTCACAGCTTCTCTGACACGTGTTGTTGCTTGCCTTATCATTTTTTTTTCCATTCTAACTGGTATAAGGTGGTATCTCAATGTGGTTTTGATTTCCCTGATAGCTAATGATGATCAACATTTTTTCATGTGTCTGTTAGCCATTTGTATGTCCTCTTTGGAGAAGTGTCCATTCATGTCTTCTGCCCATTTCTTGACTTGATTATTTGTTTTCTGAGTGTTGAGTTTGAGAAGTTCTTTATAGATCTTGGATATCAGCCCTTTATCTGTAGTGTCATTTCCAAATATATTCTCCCATTTCATGGGTTGCCTCTTTGTTTTGTTGATGGTTTCCTTTGCTGTGCAGAAGCTTTTGATCTTGATGTAGTCCTAAAAGTTCATTTTTGCTTTTGTTTCCCTTGCCTTTGGAGACATGTCTTGAAAGTAGTTGCTGTGGCCAATGTCAAAGACATTACTGCCTATATTCTCCACTAGGCCTTTGATAGATTCCTGCCTCAAGTTGAGGTCTTTTAGCCTTTTCAAGTTTATCTTTGTGTATGGTGTAAAAGAATGGTCGAGTTTCATTCTTCTATACCTAGCTATCCAATTTTCCCAGCACCATTTATTGAAGAGAAAGTTTTTTTTTTTCAGTTGGATATTTTTTCCTGATTTGTTGAAGATTATTTGACCATAGAGTTGAGGGTTCATATCTGGGCTCTCTGTTCTGTTCCATTGGCCTGTGTGTCTGTTTTTGTGCCAATCCCAAGATGTCTTGGTGATCACAGCAGTAATATAGCTTGAAACCAGGCAATGTGATGCCCCCAGCTTTGTTTTTCTTTTTCAACATTTCCTCAGTGATTCATGGTCTTTTCTGGTTCCATACAAATTTTAGGGTGGTCTGTTTCAGCACTTCGAAAAATGGTGTTGGTATTTTGATCAGGATGGCATTGAAAGATAGATTTCTCTGGGCAACATAGAAATTTTAACAAGGTTTATTCTTCTGATCTATGAGCATGGAATATTTTTCCATCTGTTTGTGTCCTCTTCAATTTCTTTCATTAGTGTTCTGTAGTTCTTGAGTATAGATCCTTTCCTCTTTGATTAGTTTTATTCCAAAGTATCTTATGGTTTTTGATGCTATTGTAAATGGAATCGAGTCCCTAATTTCTCATTCTACAGCTATATTGTTAGTGTATAAGAAAGCAACTAATTTCTGTGCATTGATTTTGTATCCTGCCATATTACTGAATTGCTGTATGAGTTCTAGTAATTTGGGGGTGGAGTCTTTTGGGTTTTCCACATAGAGTATCATGTCATCTGCAAAGAGAGAGTTTGACTTCTTTGCCAGTTTGAATACATTTTATTTCTTTTTGTTGTCTGATTGCTGTTGCTAGTACTTCTAGTATGATATTGATTAATAGTGGTGAGAGTAGGCATCCTTGTCATGTTCCTGATTTTAAGGGAAAGGCTCTGAGCTTTTCCCCATTGAGAATGATATTCACTGTGGGTTTTCATAGATGGATTTTCTAAAATTAAGGAATGTTCCTTCTATCCCTATTCTCTGAAAAGTTTTAATCAGGGAAGGATGCTGTATTTTGTCAATTTTTTTTTTCTGCATCAATTGAGAGGACCATACACTTCTTCTCTTTCCTCTTATTAGTGTGTTCTATCACACTGATTGAATGTTGTACCACCCTTGCATCCCAGGAATAAATTCAGCTTGGTCATGGTGGATAATCCTTTTAATGTACTGTTAGATCCTATTAGCTAGGATCTCATTGAGAATTTTGGTATCCATATTCATCAGGGATATTGGTCCTAAATTCTTCTTTTTGATGGGGCCTTTGTCTGGTTTTGGGATCAAGATAATCCTGGCCTCATAGAATGAGTCTGGAAGTTTTCCTTCTGTTTCCATTTTTTTTGAAACAGCTTCAGGAGAATAGGTATTATTTCTTCTTTGAATGTTTGGTAGATTCCTCAGGGAATCCGTTGGGTACTGGACTCTTGTTTTGGGGAGGTTTTTGATCACTGCTTCAATCTCATTACTGGTTATTGGTTTATTCATGTTGTCAGTTTCTTTCTGTTTCAGTCTTGGTAGTTTTATAGGTTTCCAGGAATGCATCCATTTCTTCCAGGTTACTTTATTTATTGGCATATAGTTGTTGATAATAATTTCTGATAATTGTTTGTATTTCCTTGGTGCTAGTTGCAATCTCTCCCCTTTCATTTGTTATTTTATTAATTTGGGTCCTTTCTCTTTTCCTTTGGATAAGTCTGTCCAGTGGTTTATTGATCTTATTAATTCTTCCAAAGAACAAGCTTCTAGTTTTGTTGATTATCCACCTACTTTATTTCTGCTTTCTAATTTATAGATCTCTGCTCTAATCTTAATTATTTCCCTTCTTATGCATGGGTTAAGCTTAATTGGCTATTCATTTTCCAGTTCTTTAAGGTATAAAAATAATTTGTGTATTTGGGATTTTTCTATTTTTTTGAGTGAGGCTTGGATGGTATGTATTTCCCCTTTAGAACTGCCTTTGCCATATCCCATAGGTTTTGGACCAATGTGTTTTCATTCACATTGGTTTCCATGAATTGTTTAAGTTTTTCTTTGATTTCCCGGTTGACCCAAACATTCTTGAGCAGGATGGTCTTTCACTTCCAAGTGTTTGAATTTCCAGCAAACTTTTTCTTGTGATTGAGTTCCAGTTTCAAAGCATTGTGGTCTGAGAATATGCAGGGAATACCCTCAATCTTTTGGTATCAGTGAGACCTGATTTGTGACCCAGTGTGTGGTCTATTCTGGAGAAAGATCTATGTGAACTTGAGAAGAATGAGTATTCTGTTGGTTTAGGGTGGAATGTTCTGTATATAGGTCTATGAGGTTCATCTGGTCCAGTGTTTCATTCAAAGCTCTTGTTTCTTTGTTGATTTTTATGCTTAGATGATCTGTCTGTTGCTGAGAGTGGAGTGTTGAGGTGTCCTACTATTAACTTATTATTATCAATATGTCTCTTTCTTTTGGTTAACAGTTGGTGTATGTAGTTGGCTGCTCCCATGTTGAAGGCATAGATATTTACAACTGTTAGATCTTCTTGTTGGATGGACCCTTTAAGAATGATATAGTGTCTTCCTATATCTGTAACTATAGTCTTTAGCTTAAAATCTTATTTGTCTGATATGAGAATTTTCTACCCCAGCTTTCTTTTGAGGTCCATTGGCATGAAAAATGGTTCTCTGTCCCTTCACTTTCAATCTGAATGTATCTTCAGGTTCAAAATTAGTCTCTTGTAGGCAGCATATGGATTGGTCCTGTTCTTTTATCCAATCTGCAACCCTGTGCCATTTTATGGGAGCATTTAGGCTGTTCATGTTAAGAGTGATTATTGAAAAATATGATTTTATTGTCATCGTGTTGCCTGTGAAGTCCTTGTTTCTATAGATCATCTCTGTAAATTTCTTTTCTATATCACTCTTCGGGTCTTTCTCTTTATAGAAACCCCCCTTAATATTTCTTGCAGGACCAGCTTAGTGGTCACATATTCTTTCATTTTATGCCAGTCCTGGAAGCTCTTTATCTCTCCATCCATTCTGAATGATAGCCTTGCCAGATAAAGTATGCTTGGCACGTTTTTCTCATTTAGTACCCTGAATATGTCTTGCCAGCCTTTTCTGGCTTGCCAGGTCTCTCTGGACAGGTCTGACGTTATTCTGATGTTCTTCCCTCTGTACATAAGGAATCTCTTCCCCCCTAACTGCCCTTAAGATGGTTTTCTTGGTTCTAAGATTTGCCAGTTTTACTACTACATGAGGGGGTGTTGGTCTCTTCTCCTCGATCTTGGGAGGGGTCCTCTCTGCCTGTAGGCACAAATTCTTGTTTCATTCCCCATATTAAGGAAGTTATTTGCTCAAATATATCTTCTAGTCATTTCTCTCTCTCCAACTCTCAGGGATCCCAATGATTCTGGCATTGGAACGTTTCATAGCATCCCTTATATCTCTAATTCTGTTTTCATAGTTTTAAGCTGTTTGTGCAGACCTCCCTCTGTTCCTTCTTTTCTATCAGTTTGTCTTCTAGATCACTAATTTGTTCTTCTGCCTCATTTACCATAGCTCTTAGAGTATGTAGATTAGATTGGATCTCATTGATAGCATTTTTAAGTTCTGCCAGATTAGTGCTCATGTCTGCCTTAGAGGGATTCTATGTTGCCTTTGATGGTTTTCTCCATCCTAGCTATTGTCTTCATAACTGTTATCCTGAAGTCTATTTCTGAAACCTTGCTAATATCCCTATCCTATAGTTCTGTGGCAGAGGTCATAGTCTCTGAATCTTTCCTATGTTGGGAGTTCCTCCTCTTAGTCATTCTGTTGAGGGGTGATTGAAGGAATGTTCAGAGTCCAACTTATTGTCCACAACCCAAGCAAGATGCACCTGTTTTATAGGGACCTTAGGGTTGTCAGCCTCTTGTTCTTCCAGCCTATATTCTTAGGGAGGGGACTGTTGCACGGTTACTCAAGCCACCCTGTTTGGGCAGAGTTGCCCCCCAACTTTGGGGGCTGATGGTCTCAATGAAACCAGTTTTGAGGGCTTTTTCTCTGGTGGCTTTCTGCATCTCTGCCAAGAGTCAGAGCAGAAGTGACTGTTTCCAAACCTCTGTCTCAGAACAGAGAAATTACAGTCTGCTCTTGACTGAGCTTTCCAGACTACACTGTCTCTATTTGTCTGTGCTGCTAAAAACCACAGCGTCTTGGGTTGTGCGCCCCACGGCAGCACACCTAGTCCTCTCTTCCAGGTCTAGGCATGTCTCTGCCCTTTGTGCTTCTAAAACTCCCAGCTGCCCCCAGTTTGCACGCACACCCCTGCACCTCCAGGTTTCAGTCTGGGGGACTGCCCTAAAGTCCTTCTCCTGTAGCTACCAGTTTGCAAGTCTGTGTCCAGTACCCAGTGCAGGAGGTTTTTGCACTCCAGTGGTGCAAGATCCCAGAGGCTCCCTTCCCCCTTCTGTTTATCTTCCAATATCTGCCCACAGAATCACAGCTCCTTGCTTCATACCTCAAGACCAACTGACAGAGATATTCTGTTTATAGAGATCCAGATATATCTTCTTACATCTCAGGCTGATTTCATGGGTGTTCAGAATGGTCTGGCAGATATCCAGCTCAATTTAGGGTACAAGTTGAAATAGGGTCCCCTACTTTTCCACTGTCTTTTCTACCCCCTCCCATACCTAAGTTTTAAATTAAAATGTAAACCTTTTGTACTCCAAAGCATACCATCAGTAAAGTTAAAAGACAATTCAAAGAATCAGAGAAAAGTTTTACAATCATGTATTTGATAAAAATATTTAAGCAATTTTACAGTGCAATAATAGAAACAGATAACCAAGTTTTAAAGGGGGCAAAGGATCTGAACAGCCATTTTTCCAAATAAAATATACAAATGGCCAATAGGCACTTCCTTTTTTCCTTTATTTGTTTGTTTTTCTCAGATTCCACATAGGAGTGAAATCATGTAATATTTACCTTTCTCTAACTCATTTCACTTAGCATTATGCCCTCTAGGTCCATCCATGTTGTTGCAAATGATAAGAGCTCATATTTTTTATTTATTTATTTATTTGACAAAGAGAGAAAACACAAGCAGAGGGAGCAGCAGGCAGAGGGAGAGGGAGAAGTAGGCTCCCCATGGAGCAGGGAGCCCAATGCCAGTCTCATTCCCTAGACCCTGGGATTATGACCCAAGCCAAAGGTCATTGCTTAACTAACTAAGCCACCCAGGTGTCCTGAACTCATTCTTATTTCTGACTGAGTACTATTTCATTGTGTATATATGCCACATCTTCTTTATTAATTCAGCCATGGAGTGGGGGGGGCACTTGGATATTTGCCTAGAGAAAATGAAAACACTACTTGAAAAAAAGTATGCATCCCTATGTTTATTGCAGTATTATTTATAATAGCGATGATATGGAAGCAATCCAATCTGTGGATGGAAGTGTCCATCCATAAAAGAAGGGATAAAGAAACTTTCTTTTAAAAGGGGAGAAAAAGGACTTTGTGACAAAAATCCCTAAATCACTATTCTGTCCATGTCACTTCTGTGTTGTCCATCCATCCCACCTACAGGACCCCTCCAGATCTATGTTTCTCTGACAGCTCAGCATCCTCATGTATCAGTATTTCATTTCTAAGTCAGGTTTGGATGAAGGAAACTCCAGGAATCACTTTCCTGGAAAAAGGGGAGAAAGCCTGGGGGCTTTCTCAGAGACGGTCCGCATTTCTCACAAGTTTTTATCTCTCAAACTCAGTACCTTGGAAGATATATTTATCTATTTATTTTTCATTCTTTTGTGTCATCTCTATCATCCTTACTTCTGTCATCCATTGCTTCTTTAATGAAGAAGAATCAAAATTAAAAAGAAATACCATAACAAGAAAAATTTGGTTAATACTTCCAAATACTATCACACAATTTTAAGATTTATTTATTTGACAAAGAAAAGACACAGTGAGAGCAAGAACACAAGCAGGGGGGAGTGGGAGAGGGGAAACAGGCTTCCCGCCAAGCAGGGAGCCCAATATGGGGCTCAATCCCAGGACCCTGGGATCATGACCTGTGCCAAAGGCAGATGTTTAATGACTGAGCCATCCAGGTGCCCCCCCAAAATCGATTCTTTATATAATCAATAACAAGTTAGAAAATATAATGAAAGAAATATTTCATTTATATTGGCAGTGGTAGACATGAAATATCTACCAATAAAATTAGCAAGAAATACATGGAATCTACAGTTGAAAAAAAAACACAACTTCATTGTTCTTCAGAGGAACATAAAAGGAAGACTAGAATAAATAGTAGGACATATCTTGTTAATTCACCAGGTTCAATACTTTTAAAATTTCATTTTTTCCAAAGAAAGTCTATGAAATTAAATAATCCCAAAGCAAATACCAATAGAGTTTTTCCATATGAAAAACTGATTCTAAAGTTCATGTGAAAGGACAATTATAGGATTTAGCTAAGAAATTCTGGGGAAAGAAAGAATAATGAGGGATGGATAACCCAACTAGGTATTAAAAATATTCACAAAATTGTAATAATTAAAATAGTTCATGACTTCCCAGTAATAAAAAGAGATTAATGAGACAGAAGAGGGAAATTAAAAATGCATCTAAATATTCATGGGTGTTTGATATATTATAAGGATGGAAATTCAAATAGGTGAAGAGAACACAGGTTTTTCAATAAGTAGTGCTGGGGAAATCTATCATTGATCAATGATATTATAATAGTGTTGTATAGTGACAGATGGTAGCTATTCTTGTGGTGAACATAGCATAATGTATTAACTTATTGAATCATTGTGTTGTATCCCTGAAACTAATGCACCATGTGCTAAAGTAACTAATATAAGCATTTTATTTTCTAACAAAAATTTTAAAAACAATTTTTTTAAGTCTTGTAACATCAAACTCTGGATATAAACTCTTAGTTCACCATTCCTCCATGGCCTGCTCTAATTCCCTGAACTATCAAAGGTAGTTTTACTGTGTTTACTACTAATACCTATGACCTTTCTTTTAACCAATATATTTAACATAGGTGTGTGTTTTAAATATCAGAATACTATTAAGCTCACTCAACATTGGTGGTAACTGAAAATAAATCATTCAAACAAATCATTCTGATTTTTATTGAAACATAATTGACATACAATATCCTGTTAGCTTCAGGTGTACATCATAGTGATTCAACATTCTTATGCATTATGAAATGGTGTCCATGATAAGTCTAGTTACCATCTGTCATCATATGAAGTTATGACAATATTATGTTCCCTATGATGAACAATACATTCCCATGACTTACTTGTTTTATAAATGAAGATTGTACTGCTTAATCCCCTTTACCTTTTGCCTTCCCCCCAGTCTCACCACCTCTGGTAGTCAACAGTTTATTTTCTGTATCTTTGAGTCAGTTCCTCTTTTGTTTTGTTTGTTCATTTGTTTTATTTCTTTGTATTTCACATATGCTGCTGTGTTTTTCTTTGTCTGCTGACTTATTTCACTTAGCATAATACTTTCTAGTTCCATGTGTATTGTTGCAAATTACAAGATTTCATTTTTTATGGCTGAGCAATATTCTATTACAGATATCTCATACATCTTCTTGATCCATTCACCTATTGGACAGTTAGGTTACTTCCCTATCTTGCCTGCTGTAAATAAGGCTGCAGTAAACATAGGAGTGCATATATCTTTTCCACTTGGTATTTTTATCTTCTTTGGATAAATAACCAGAAATAGAATTGCTAGATAATATTTCCATTTTTAATTTTTTGAAGAACCTCCATGCTGTTTTAATAGTGGCTGCACTAATTTACAATCCCACAAACAGTGCAGAGGGATTCCCTTTTCTCAATATACTCACCAACACTTGTTATTTTTTATCTCTGAGAATAACCAACCTGACCAGTGAGAAGTTATTCTCCATAGTAGTCTTAATTTACATTTCCCTGATTATTAGTGATATTGAGCATCTTCTCATGTACCTGTTGGCCATCTCTATGTCCTTTTTGGGAAAATGTGTAATCAAGTCTTCTGCCCATTTCCTAATTGTATTTTGGGGGTTATTTTTTATTAAGTTGTGTGAATTTTAAGTTTTGTTATGTCTTGGATATTAACCACTTATTGGATGCATGATTCACAAATATCTTCTGCCATTTAATAGATAGTCTTTTCATTTTTTTAATTTTTATTTATTTTTTAAATTTCTTTTCAGTGTTCCAGAATTCATTGTTTATGCATCACATCCAGTGCTCCATGCAATACATGCTCTCCATAATACCCACCACTAGGCTCCCCCAACCTCCCATCCCCTCCCCTCCAAAACCTTCAGTTTGTTTCTCAGAGTCCACAGTCTCTCATGGTTCATCTACCATTCCGATTTCCCCCAACTCACTTCTCTCCATCTCCCAGTGTCCTCCGTGTTATTCCTTATGCTCCACAGATAAGCAAAACCAAATGATAATTGAATCTGTTTGACATATTTCACTCAGCATAATCTCTTCCAGTCCTGTCCATGTTGATACAAAAGTTGGGTATTCATCCTTTCTGATGGAGGCATAATACTCCATTGTATATATGAACCATATCTTCTCTATCCATTCGTCCGTTGGAGGGCATCTTGGTTCTTTCCACAGTTGTTGTTGATGGTTTCCTTCACTGTGCAAAGGTTTTTAGTTTGATATAGTCCATTTGTTTGCTTTAGCTTTTGTTGTCTTTGCCTGAGGAGCCAATCCAAAACAATACTGCAAAACTCATGTCAAAGAGCTTACTCACTTTGTTTTCTCCTGATTTTTATGGTTTCAGGTTCTACATTCAAGTCTTTAATCCATTTTGAATTTATTTTTGTATATAGTGTAAGATAATGCTCTACTTTTATTCCTTTGTAAGTAGCTCTTTGGTTTTCTTAGCACCTTTTATTGAAAAGATTGTTTTTTCCTCACTGTATATTCTGTTTTCTTTGTCATAGATTAATTGACCAAATATGCATGATTTTATTCCCGAGTTCTCTATCCTATTTCATTGATCTATGTGTCTGTCTTCATGCTAATACCATATTATTTTGATGACTATATCTCTGCAGTACAGTGTGAAATCCGGGCATGTGATACCTCCAGCTTTGTTCTTTTTCAAGGTTGATTTGGCTATTTAGGGTCTTTTCTGATTCCATACAAATTTTAGGATTTTTTAATTCTGGCTCTGTGAAAAAAGCCATTGCAATTTTGATGGGGACAGTATTGTATCTGTAAATTGCCTTGGGTACTATGGATATTTAACATTAACTCTTCCAATCCATAAGCACATAACATCTTTCTTTTTATTTGTGTCATCTTCAGTTTGTTTCATCAGTGCCTTATAAGTTTTGGAGTATAGGTCTTTCACCTCCTCAGTTAAATACAAATCTAGATATTTTATCCTTTTGATGCAATTATAAGTGGAATTGTTTTCTTGATTTTTCTTTCTGGTAATTCATTATTAGTGTACAGAAACACAGCTGATTTCTGTATATTAATTTTGTATCCTGTCATTTTACTGAATTCATTAGTTTTTTGGTGAAGTCCTTAAGGGTTTGATTATAGCATCATGTTATCTGATAGTTTTACTTCTTGTAAAACTCTTGTATCATGTTAGTGATAGTTTTACTACTTCCTTAGCAATTTAGGTGCTTTCTATTTCTTTTTCTTGACTAATTGCCATGGTTAGGACTTCTAGTATTGTGTTGAATAAAAGTGTTAAGAATGGACATTCTTATCTTGTTCCTGATCTTAGAAAAACTGAAAGCTGAGTATGATATTAGTTTTGTGTTTATCATATATGTTCTTTTTTATGCTGAGATATGTTCCTTCTATCCCCATTTTATTGAGAGTTTTTATCATAAATGGATGTTGAATTTTGTCAGATGCTTTTTCTATATCAACAAGATGATCATATGATATTTATTCTTCATTTTGCTACTGTGGTGCATTGCACTAATTGATTTGTGGATATTGAACCATCCTTGCTATCCTGAATTAAATAACAGTGGATCATGGTGTATGACCTTTTAATGTATTGCTGATTTAGCTTTCTAATATTTTTTTTTCCGATTTCATTTTTTTTATTTTATTTTTTATAAACATATAATATATTTTTATCCCCAGGGATACAGGTCTGTGAATCACCAGGTTTACACACTTCACAGCACTCACCATAGCACATACCCTCCCCAATGTCCATAATCCCACCCCCTCTCTCCCAACCCCCCTCCCCCCATCAACCCTCAGTTTGTTTTGTGAGATTAAGAGTCACTTATGGTTTGTCTCTCTCCCAATCCCATCTTGTTTCATTTATTCTTCTCCTACCCCCTTAACCCCCCATGTTACATCTCCTCTCCCTCATATCAGGGAAATCATATGATAGTTGTCTTTCTCCGATTGACTTATTTCACTAAGCATGATACCCTCTAGTTCCATCCAAGTCATTGCAAATGGCAAGATTTCATTTCTTTTGATGGCTGCATAGTATTCCATTGTGTATATATACCACATCTTCTTTATCCATTCGTCTGTTGATGGACATCTAGCTTCTTTCCAGAGTTTGGCTATTGTAGACATTGCTGCTATAAACATTCGGGTGCATGTGCCCCTTCGGATGACTACGTTTGTATCTTTAGGGTAAATACCCAGTAGTGCAATTGCTGGGTCATAGGGTAGTTCTATTTTCAACATTTTGAGGAACCTCCATGCTGTTTTCCAGAGTGGTTGCACCAGCTTGCATTCCCACCAACAGTGTAGGAGGGTTCCCCTTTCTCTGCATCCTCACCAGCATCTGTCATTTCCTGACTTGTTAATTTTAGCCATTCTGACTGGTGTGAGGTGATATCTCATTGTGGTTTTGATTTGTATTTCCCTGATGCCGAGTGATGTGGAGCACTTTTTCATGTGTCTGTTGGCCATCTGGATGTCTTCTTTGCAAAAATGTCTGTTCATGTCCTCTGCCCATTTCATGATTGGATTATTTGTTCTTTGGGTGTTGAGTTTGCTAAGTTCTTTATAGATTTTGGACACTAGCCCTTTATCTGATATGTCATTTGCAAATATCTTCTCCCATTCTGTCAGTTGTCTTTTGGTTTTGTTAACTGTTTCCTTTGCTGTGCAAAAGCTTTTGATCTTGATAAAATCCCAATAGTTCATTTTTGCCCTTGCTTCCCTTGCCTTTGGCGATGTTCCTAGGAAGATGTTGCTGCAGCTGAGGTCGAAGAGGTTGCTGCCTGTGTTCTCCTCAAGGATTTTGATGGATTCCTTTCTCACATTGAGGTCCTTGATCCATTTTGAGTCTATTTTCATGTGTGGTGTAAGGAAATGATCCAATTTCATTTTTCTGCATGTGGCTGTCCAATTTTCCCAACACCATTTGTTGAAGAGGCTGTCTTTTTTCCATTGGATATTCTTTCCTGCTTTGTCGAAGATTAGTTGACCATAGAGTTGAGGGTCTATTTCTGGGCTCTCTATTCTGTTCCACTGATCTATGTGTCTGTTTTTGTGCCAGTACCATGCTGTCTTGATGATGACAGCTTTGTAATAGAGCTTGAAGTCCAGGATTGTGATGCCACCAACTTTGGCTTTCTTTTTCAATATTGCTTTGGCTATTCGAGGTCTTTTCTGGTTCCATATAAATTTTAGGATTATTTGTTCCATTTCTTTGAAAAAAATGGATGGTACTTTGATAGGAATTGCATTAAATGTGTAGATTGCTTTAGGTAGCATAGACATTTTCACAATATTTATTCTTCCAATCCAGGAGCATGGAACATTTTTCCATTTCTTTGTGTCTTCCTCAATTTCTTTCATGAGTACTTTATAGTTTTCTGTGTATAGATTCTTAGTCTCTTTGGTTAGGTTTATTCCTAGGTATCTTATAGTTTTGGGTGCAATTGTAAATGGGATTGACTCCTTAATTTCTCTTTCTTCTGTCTTGTTGTTGGTGTAGAGAAATGCAACTGATTTCTGTGCATTGATTTTATATCCTGACACTTTACTGAATTCCTGTACAAGTTCTAGCAGTTTTGGAGTGGAGTCTTTTGGGTTTTCCACATATAGTATCATATCATCTGCGAAGAGTGATAGTTTGACTTCTTCTTTGCCAATTTGGATGCCTTTAATTTCCTTTTGTTGTCTGATTGCTGAGGCTAGGACTTCTAGTACTATGTTGAATAGCAGTGGTGATAACGGACATCCCTGCCGTGTTCCTGACCTTAGCGGAAAAGCTTTCAGTTTTTCTCCATTGAGAATGATATTTGCGGTGGGTTTTTCATAGATGGCTTTGATAATATTGAGGTATGTGCCCTCTATCCCTACACTTTGAAGAGTTTTGATCAGGAAGGGATGCTGGACTTTGTCAAATGCTTTTTCAGCATCTATGGAGAGTATCATATGGTTCTTGTTCTTTCTTTTATTAATGTGTGGTATCACATTGATTGATTTGCGGATGTTGAACCAACCTTGCAGCCCTGGAATAAATCCCACTTGGTCGTGGTGAATAATCCTTTTAATGTACTGTTGAATCCTATTGGCTAGTATTTTGGCGAGAATTTTTGCATCTGTGTTCATCAAGGATATTGGTCTGTAGTTCTCTTTTTTGATGGGATCCTTGTCTGGTTTTGGGATCAAGGTGATGCTGGCCTCATAAAATGAGTTTGGAAGTTTTCCTTCCATTTCTATTTTTTGGAACAGTTTCAGGAGAATAGGAATTAGTTCTTCTTTAAATGTTTGGTAGAATTCCCCCGGGAAGCCATCTGGCCCTGGGCTTTTGTTTGTTTGGAGATTTTTGATGACTGTTTCAATCTCCTTACTGGTTATGGGTCTGTTCAGGCTTTCTATTTCTTCCTGGTTCAGTTGTGGTAGTTTATATGTCTCTAGGAATGCATCCATTTCTTCCAGATTGTCAAATTTGTTGGCGTAGAGTTGCTCATAGTATGTTCTTATAATTGTCTGTATTTCTTTGGTGTTCGTTGTGATCTCTCCTCTTTCATTCATGATTTTATTTATTTGGGTCCTTTCTCTTTTCTTTTTGATAGGTCTGGCCAGGGGTTTATCAATCTTATTAATTCTTTCAAAGAACCAGCTCCTAGTTTCGTTGATTTGTTCTATTGTTTTTTTGGTTTCTATTTCATTGATTTCTGCTCTGATCTTTATGATTTCTCTTCTCCTGCTGGGTTTAGGGTTTCTTTCTTCTACTTTCTCCAGCTCCTTTAGATGTAGGGTTAGGTTGTGTACCTGAGACCTTTCTTGTTTCTTGAGAAAGACTTGTACCGCTATATATTTTCCTCTCAGGACTGCCTTTGCTGTGTCCCACAGATTTTGAACCATTGTGTTTTCATTATCATTTGTTTCCATGAATTTTTTCAATTCTTCTTTAATTTCCTGGTTGACCCATTCATTCTTTAGAAGGATGCTGTTTAGTCTCCATGTATTTGGGTTCTTTCCAAATTTCCTCTTGTGATTGAGTTCTAGCTTCAGAGCATTGTGGTCTGAAAATATGCATGGAATGATCCCAATTTTTTGATACCGGTTGAGACCTGATTTAGGACCGAGGATGTGATCTATTCTGGAGAATGTTCCATGTGCACTAGAGAAGAATGTGTATTCTGTTGCTTTGGGATGAAATGTTCTGAATATATCTGTGATGTCCATCTGGTCCAGTGTGTCATTTAAGGCCTTTATTTCCTCGTTGATCTTTTGCTTGGATGATCTGTCCATTTCAGTGAGGGGAGTGTTAAAGTCCCTTACTATTATTGTATTATTGTTGATGTGTTTCTTTGATTTTTGTTATTAATTGGTTTATATAGTTGGCTGCTCCCACGTTAGGGGCATAGATATTTAAAATTGTTAGATCTTCTTGTTGGACAGATCCTTTGAGTATGATATAGTGTCCTTCCTCATCTCTTATTATAGTCTTTGGCTTAAAATCTAATTGATCTGATATAAGGATTGCCACTCCTGCTTTTTTCTGATGTCCATTAGCATGGTAAATTCTTTTCCAACCCCTCACTTTAAATCTGGAGGTGTCTTCGGGTTTAAGATGAGTTTCTTATAGGCAACATATAGATGGGTTTTGTTTTTTTATCCATTCTGATACCCTGTGTCTTTTGATTGGGGCATTTAGCCCATTCACATTCAGGGTAAGTATTGAGAGATATGAATTTAGTGCCATTGTATTGCCTGTAAGGTGACTGTTATTGTATATTGTCTCTGTTCCTTTCTGATCTACTACTTTTAGGGTCTCTCTTTGCTTAGAGGACCCCTTTCAATATTTCCTGTAGAGCTGGTTTGGTATTTGCAAATTCTTTCAGTTTTTGTTTGTCCTGGAAGCTTTTAATCTCTCCTCCTATTTTCAATGATAGCCTAGCTGGATATAGTATTCTTGGCTGCATGTTTTTCTCGTTTAGTACTCTGAATATATCATGCCAGCTCTTTCTGGCCTGCCAGGTCTCTGTGGATAAGTCTGCTGCCAATCTAATATTTTTACCATTGTATGTTACAGACTTCTTTTCCCGGGCTGCTTTCAGGATCTTCTCTTTGTCACTAAGACTTGTAAATTTTACTATTAGGTGACGGGGTGTGGACCTATTCTTATTGATTTTGAGGGGGGTTCTCTGAATCTCCTGGATTTTGATGCTTGTTCCCTTTGCCATAGTGGGGAAATTCTCTCCAATAATTCTCTCCAATATACCTTCTGCTCCCCTCTCTGTTTCCTCTTCTTCTGGAATCCCAATTATTCTAATGTTGTTTCGTCTTATGGTGTCACTTATCTCTCGAATTCTCCCCTCATGGTCCAGTAGCTAGCTGTTTGTCCCTCTTTTGCTCAGCTTCTTTATTCTCTGTCATTTGGTCTTCTATATCACTAATTCTTTCTTCTGCCTCATTTATCCTAGCAGTGAGAGCCTCCATTTTTGATTGGACCTCATTAATAGCTTTTTTGATTTCAACTTGGTTAGATTTTAGTTCTTTTATTTCTCCAGAAAGAGCTTTTATATCTCCTGAGAGGGTTTCTCTAATCTCTTCCATGCCTTTTTCGAGCCTGGCTAGAACCTTGAGAATCGTCATTCTGAACTCTAGATCTGACATATTACCTATGTCTGTATTGATTAGGTCCCTAGCCTTTGGTACTGCCTCTTGTTCTTTTTTTTGTGGTGAATTTTTCTGCCTTGTCATTTTGTCCAGATAAGAGTATATGAAGGAGCAAGTAAAATACTAAAAGGGTGGCAACAACCCCGGGAAAATATGCTTTAGCCAAATCAGAAGAGATCCCAAATCGTGAGGGGGGAGAAAGGGGATAAAAAGGTTCAGAAAGAAAAAAAAAAAAAGAAACAATTAAAAAAAGAAAACCAATAAAGAAAAAATATAAAAAGGAAAAAAATATATATATTAGATAAACTAGTTAAAAAATGTTAAAAAAAGAAAAGGGTAAAAGTTAAAAATATTTAGCAGAAGAAGAGAAAAAAAAATTGAAAAAGAAAAAAAAATTTAAATTAACTGCAAGGCTAAAGAATCATGGGGAGAAAGCCATGAGTTCTGTGCTTTGCTTTCTCCTCCTCTGGAATTCCGCTGCTCTCCTTGGTATTGAAACTGCACTCCTTGTTAGGGGAACTTGGTCCTCGCTAGATTTCTTCTGGGGGAGGGGCCTGTTGTAGTGATTCTCAAGTGTCTTTGCCCGGGGCGGAGTTGCACCGCCCTTACCCGGGGCCGGTCTGAGTAATCCGCTCGGGTTTGCTTTCGGGAGCTTTTGTTCCCTGAGCACTTTCCGTAGAGTTCCGGAGGACAGGAATGAAGATGGCGGCCTCCCAGTCTCCGGCCCGGAGGAGTCGAAAGCCTGGGGCCCCACTCCTCAGTGCGCCCTCAGAGAACAGCGCCGATTTACTCCCGTCACCCTGCCTCCGGCCGCGCTCCGAGCGGACCGAGCCTGCGACCGGTTCAAGGTAACCCTGAGCTGTGAGCTCACTCCTCGGCTCTGTCTCTGTAGCCAGCTTCCCCGTTCTAATACCTGTAAGCTCTGCGACACTCAGACACCCCCGATCCTTCTGTGACCCTGCGGGACCTGAGGCCACGCTGACCCCGCGTGGGCTTCACCCTGTTTAAACCTCTGGAGCGATGTCCCTCAGGGGAACAGACTTTTAAAAGTCCTGATTTTGTGCTCCATTGCTCCGCCGCTTGCCGGGAGCCGGCCCCTCCCCCCGCGGTCTATCTTCCCGTCGCTTTGGATTCACTTCTCCGCCCGTCCTACCTTTCAGAAAGTGGTTGATTTTCTGTTTCTAGAATTGCTGTTCTTCTTCTCTTCGATCTCCCATTGGATTTGTAGGTGTTTGCAATCTTTAGATAAGCTATCTAGCTGATCTCCCGCTACCTGAAGTAGTCTCAGCCTGCTACTTCTCCGCCATCTTGACTCCTCCCCACTAGCTTGCTAATATTTTATTGAAAAATTTTGTTTCCACGTTCATCAGGGATATTGGTCTATAGTTTTACGTTTTTGTGGCATCTTTGGTTTTGGAATCAAAATTAATACTGGCCTTATAAAATGAGTTTGTAGACATTCCTTCATCTTCATTTTTTTGAAACAATTTGAGAAGGATATGTACTTACTGTTTTTTAAATGTTTGGTAGAATTCACCAGTGAGGCCATCTTGTTCTAGACTTTTGGTTTGGGGGGGGTTAATTAGTGATTCAACTTTATTGCTTATAATCAATCTATTCTGATTTTCCATTTCCTCATGCTTCAGTCTTGGAAGGTTGTGTATTAAACAAATTATTATTGGTATTTTAAATGCACTGGTACCATGTTTAAAGCATTCAATTAATTGAAGGCTTTTGTTACTGGTTTAGTGCACATTGTGTAAATGAAGATGACTTTAAGGTGAAAAAATATATATAAAATAAAACAGAACACATGCTATAACCATCCCATATATATGAAGCTCAAGAACAGGCAAAATTATTGCTCAGCATGGGAATTTTGAGATTCATGCTGTTGTGTATGTATTAGTAGTTCATTCATTTTTATTGCTAAGTTGTGATTCTTTGTATGATATGCCACAGTTTGTTTATCCATTCACTAGTTGATGGACTTTTAGCCTATTTTTCAGCTTTTGTCTATTACCAAATACCTTCTATAAACATTTGTGTATGTCTTCATAGAGATATGTATTTTTAACTCTCTTGCATAAAAACCTAGCTGTAGAATGATTAAATGGTATGGTAGGTATATGTACAAAATTTTAAAAAAACTGTCAAACTGTTTTCTAAAGTAATTATACCATATTGTGTTTACAATAGCAATAAAACAGAGCTCCGTTGTTCCTACTCTCACCAACATTTGACTTCATATGGTCTGTTTCTTAAATTTTAATTTGTCTTTATCTCATTATGATTTTAATTTGAATATCTTTGATGCCTAATGATTTTGATCATGTTTTGAAATCATAGAATATCCAAATTGTTCTGCAGTGACAAAAAAAAACAAAGTATTTGTTTCCTAGGGATGAGGTAGTGGTAAGGTCGGATTTCAGATGGGCAGAAGTAACTTTTAGGAGTGGCAGAAATGTTTTAAATCATCATTATGGCAATAATACTGAATAGTATTTACTGAATAGTAGTTCTTCTCTATCCCCCCAACATGTTACAAGACCTCCAGCAGATGGCTGAAATGACAGATAAAACTGAACCTTATGTATGTTATTTTTTACCTATACTTACATACCTATGATAAAGTTTAATTCATAAATTAGGTACAGTAAGAGATTAACAACTAATAATAAAACAGAACTATAACAATATATTATAATAAAAGTTATATGAATGCGGTCTCTCAAAATATCTTATTATACTGTACTCACCTTTATTTTTATAATGACAATATGAGGTGATAAAATGATTACTGGATGAAATTAAAAGAGACAAATGATGTAGGCATGTGCATATCATTGTGCCATTAGACTACTACTGACCTTCTGATAGTACATCAGGAGGATCATCTGCTTCTAGACCGTGGTTGACCACAAGTCATTGAGACCTTGTAAAGTTAAATGGTGGATAAGTAATATTACTGTATACACATAGGTTGAAATTGTTCCAATTGAACACTTTCAATACATATAGTATATAGTTCAATTATACTTTGATAAACTTTTTAAAAATAAAAAAAGGACAGGCAAAATACTCTTTGATGATAAACATCAGAACAATGATTATCTATGAGTGATAGGGCTCACCTGGAAGGGAACATAAGTGAATTTTCTGGGGTGATAAGAATGAGCTATTTCTTGATTAGAGTATTGATTATGCAGCTCTGTACATTTGTCAAAACTCATTGAATTGTAGACTTAAGATCTATGTATTTCACTATATATAAACTTTACTTCAGTTTCCTTTTTTTTATTATTTGAGATTTTATTTCACAATGTTCTTATATTTCAACTGCTTTTACAAGGTAGTGATTTTTTTTTCCCTGATCAAACAGGATTAACTTTTGGACCTGATGTTTTGTTTCTTATCAAAAGTAAATACTTCTTATCTTATGGGATTGGGAGGGAGACAAACCATAAGAGACTCTAATCCCATGAGACAAACTGAGGGTTGCTGGGGGGTAAGGTGGGATGGATAGGGTGACTGGGTTATGGACACAGGGGAGGGTATGTGCTATGGTGAGTGCTGTGAAATGTGTAAACCTGATGATTCACAGACCTGTACCCCTGGGGCAAATAATAATTATATGTTAATTTTTTAAAAGTAAATACTTATATCAAGAATATCAACAAACTCACAAATTAATGACAGAAATTGTAGCATGCAAGGAGCAGTCTGATTGTGTGGCAGTCACTATTTCCACCTTACAAAAGAATTCTTTCATTGACCTTAGAATTCACTTAGAAAACAGTAATTTCAGTTTCATAAACATGAACAAAGGTGAATGAAACAATCATTGCAAAGTGATGACAGTCATCATTTTCTTACACTCTTGCTTAATGCCACTTTATTGAATGTTAAACCTGCCCCTTGAGGGGTTCTTCCTCAAGTAAGGGCACAGTATTTGTGGCAACAGACTCAAAGATTTCTCCTCTCCCATGATCTTTGCCTCTTGGTGTTCCCACCTTTGCATAATCCCACTCTCTTGAGTGTGGTCAGGATCTCTGACATGCTTCTAGCCAACAGAATATGGCAAATGTAATAGGATATCACTCTCATGATTATATACAGTATGTAAGCCTCCATCTTTCTAGCTAACTCACTCTAAAGATCTTCTCTTCCTAGCTGGACTTGAAAAAGTTAAGGGGCCACACTGGAAATTCTAATCGGTTGAAATTTGCTGCTGTGGTCGGCCTCTGGATATCCAGGGCAGACTCCAGCCATAGTCCAGTAAAACTTGGGCCTTCAATCTTATAACCATTTGCTAATTCAAAGTAAATGAATTCTGTCAGTAACCTGAGTGGGCTTGAAAGAGGACTCTTCCTCATTCAAGCCTCCAGGTGAAAATGCCGCTCATCCAAAATCTTGATTACAATGCCTGAAACTTTGGGCATTTTACCTGGTAAGCCCCACCTCAGCCATAGAAACTGAGATGATAAGCCTCTTGTTTTTAGGCTGCTAGGTTGCAGTAATATTCTATGCAGCAGTAAAAAGCTAATAGAGTATTTTCTCTTGGAATGTGCTATTTGAAGCTCTTCAGATACATTCTGTGTCTCTTGACTTCCCAATTTATTGCTGAAGCTTCAGCTCAGGTCACAGTCTGGGGGCTCCAGAGTAAGTTCTTCTGCCAAGTGTGCTGATGTTGGCAGAGAATTCTGCTATAGCTTAAGATTCTAACGAGACCAGACACATTTTTTCAATTCCTCTGAAGAGAAAAAATTACAACTCCATTTGTGGCCAGGAAAATAATTTCCCACCTGTACATAATAAAGTCTGGGTTTGTTCATTTAACTAAATGATGTTAGGAAGCAACCCTAGGCTAAATAAACTTAATAAAATAGACGTGTAATACTGTAGAGAAATTAGGGGGTAATTTTGGCAGTTTAAATTTTGAATTAGGCATTGCCTTTTCCCCATTTAAGTGACTTAGGAAGTAATTTCTTAAAAACATCTCACTGCCAGAAATATCATCATCAAAAGAATTCTTAGCAATATCATATGACTTATATTTCAGAGCTTCTCATTTGGAGAGGTCAAAGGAGAAGAGCTACAAAGGAATTTTTATTTTCAGTTTTATTTATTTTTCTTAATTTTTTAAAAGTTCAAGGCCATAAAAGAATTTTACCACCTGAATGTCCTTTTTTCTTCTTTAATGCAGTGAAAAATAATCTTCCCTTAATCTTACTAAGATAGCTCTGCATTCTTGTAGCAGTTCTTCAAATACCAGCTATCTTTAGTGTATTTTTAAAGCACCTTGATAAAGACATAGCACATCATTTCTATAAATATTTTATTTGACTCCCTACAGCACTTCCAAAGTCAATATTAACTTCAGACTAATTAGTTTTTATTTAGACTTATTAGTCACTTTAGAGTGACCAGAGCCAAATTTTGCCATTTTAAGATAATAGTATAGTCTGAAACTAGTATATTCAGAAACTTAATTTATTCATATTTCCTGGTTACCATTTTCTGTATGGATGGAAAATTAACTCTTGAGCTTGTGTTCAACTTACTGACTATATTCTTTGTTTTAAAATTGCTGTTCAAGTCAATGACAAAGTTTGATTCAGTTCCAAGTTCCCCCACGTAATATATAAACAAAGCATAAGCTCAGTGAGTTTCTTTTATTCATTTACATTATGCCATCTAGACTGCCCTTTCAAGGTAGTAGTATAATAAATCAATCAGTATATTTCAAGTTTCTAGAGGGTACAACATTGTGGCACAAATATATATGTATGTTTCTAGTTATATGAAACAAAAGGTTTAGTCTGAAACATTATTTAGGGTAGACAAAGCACACACAGGAGTCTAGATGTGCTGGAAACAGTCCTGGCCTCAGTAGATGTTGGCTACTCGGACACCAATAAACAAATGCTGAAAAGAGTCAGCAGGTAAATGCCAACCATGAGGTCTTCACTGAAACCTCAGGTAACCCTAGGTTGGTCTTGAAATTCACAGGTACACAGTGATATTACAAGTTAGACTGAGGCAAGATTAGATATTTCTAGATGTTTAGGGACTGAATAACATTTAAGGCAGCTGATTTCTGCAGGTACTATAAAACATTAGCAAAGTTCTATGTTTAAAATATTAATGTTGGATTTGGGGTTGAGATCTGGAATTCTTAAATAGAGAAGTGACGAGTTCACAGTAACATAGAAAAGATGAAATGCATCACAATTTCTTAGGCGAAATAAGAATAACCTTGTGCTATAGACTGATGTGTCCTCCCAAAATTTATATGTTGAAATCCTATCCCCAATGTGATGATATTTGGAGGTGAGGCCTTTTGTAGGTGATTGGGTCATCATGGTAGAGATTTCATAAATAGGATTAATGTCCTTATAAAAGAGACCCCAGAAATTTCTCTACCCTACTCTGCCACATGAAGACTTAGAAAGAAGATGGACCTTTTTTTTTTTTTTTTTCATTTGACAAACATTTAGGAGAACCCAAGAGGGAAACAGAGCAGGAGGACCCTAAACCCATCTTATCCTATGAACACAACTAGGTAACTTTCAAATTATCCTAAGTACCCAAGGCCCCAGCCCCCATGCTCTGGTGGGCCTGCCCTTCTCAGTCAAGCTTGCCTCAGTCCCAGAACGGTGGACCCCTCCCAAGAAGACCAGCATAAACCTGTGCCCACACAACATCTCCTAACCAAAGTGTTCTGCAGGGCTTCAGTTCTGGTGGAGTTGGTGTCAGGTCTCATTTTGCAAGCAAACCAGGGCACACCTAGTTAAAACATGCCACATTCAGGCCAGGGACCAAAAGCTGCCCACAGAAGGCAAGAAGAGCCTCTGCAGATGACTGGCCTGAAAGAGATCAGCAGTCACAAACAACAACAGAGTACAAATAGCACACACCAGAGACAATCCCTGAAGCACCAGCCCTAGGCTGGTGGCCCCTTCTTCATAAAGGCATTATTTTCAGGAGCAATAAACAGCATAACTGGCTTTTCTAACACAGAGCAAAAGGCAGAGATGGACAAAATGCCAAAATGGAGGAATATATCCCAAATGAAAGAACAAGGTAAGACCACGGTCAGAGATCTAATTGAAACAGATATAAGTCACATGACTGATGGATAATTTAAAGCATCGGTCATAAGGATTGATCTCACTGAGCCTGAGAAAAGAAGACATTAGTGAGACCCTTACCACAGAGATAAAAAGTTTAAAAGAATCAGAGATGAAGACTGCAATAAATGAAATTGAAAACAGGCTTGATGTAATGAATAGAGGGCTAGAAAAAGCAAAGGAACAAATTAATGACCTAGAAGATAAAATAATGGAAGATAATGAAGTTGAAAAAAGAGAGAAAGAATTATGCAAAACAGGAATAGACTTAAGAAACTCAGTGACTTCATCAAACATAATAACATTTGTATTACAGGAGTTCAGACAATGCAAAGAGAGAAAAGGGGGCAGAAAATTTATTTCAAGTAATAATAGCAGAAAACTTCCCTAATATGAGGAAGGAAACAGACATTTGGATCCAGAAGGTATAGAAAACCCACATCAAAATGAACAAAATTAGGCCAACACTAAGTCATAGTGTAATTAAATTTGCATATATAGTGATAAAGAAAAAAACTTAAAAGCAGCAAGATAGAAGGAACTTACGAGGGAAAACCTATAAGGCTAGCTGGAGATTTCACAATAGGAACTTCACAAGCCAGAAGGGAGTGGCATGATACATTCAGTGTGCTGAATGAGAAAAATCTCAGCCAAGAAAACTATTTTCAGCAAGGTTATAGAAGCAAGAATACTATATTCAGCAAGGTTATAGAAGGATACTTTCCCAGACATCCCTCACAAATGAATGTCAAAAGGAAGTCCAAGCAGCAGTACTTACATTGGACAAAGTAGACTTTTTTGTTCTTATCTTGTTTTTATCCTGGTTTGGTATCACAGTAGTACTGGACTCATAGAATGGCCTTCTCTATATCACATTATTTATAAGATTTTGATAAAGATTGTCATTAATTATTTTTTTTTAATGTTTGGTAGAATTCACCAATGAAACAATGTAGTCTTGGAGTTTTCCGTGCTGGGAGATTTTTTATTTCTAGTTCAACCTTCATTCTTATTATTGGTCTAAGCAGATTTCCTACTTCTTGGATCCAGGATTCAGGATTCAATCTTGATAACTTGTCCATTTTTAGGAATTATCTGGTTTTTCTAAGTTACCTGATTTGTTAGTATATAATTTTTTACAGTAATCTGTATTTCTGTGGTCATCTGTTGTACTATTTTCCCTTCCATTTCTTACTTTGGTTTTTGAGTCTTCTTTTTTCTTAGTTAATATAATTAAAGCATTGCCAATTTTTTATTATTTTTTTTTTTTTTTAGAAAAAATAGTCATTACTTTCACTGTTATGTTATTGTTAATTCTGGCCTCCATTTTATTTATTTCTGATTTTTCCTTCCTCTCCTAATTTCAGCTTTCTTCTTTTTCCAGTTTCCTGTGGTATAATGTTGCTTATTTGAACTTTTTTTCTTAGTAAAGCATTTATAGGATAAATTTCACTCTAACATCTGCCTTTGCTGCCTCCGATAGATTTTGGAATATTGTGTTTTCTTCCTTTATTTTGAGACATATCTTGTTTGCCATTTGATTTCTTATTTGGCCCATTGCTTGTGCAATAATCTGTTGTTTAATATTTAGTATTAAGTATTTAATATTTACATTATAGATTTTTCCAGCTTTGTTTTATTATTGATCTTTCATTTTGTACCATCATGGTTAGAAAATATACTTGGTGTGATTTCAGTCTTCTTAAATTTGTAATATTGTCTATGTCTCTTTTTTTTGGTGATTTAACCAGGGTATTCTGTGTGTATTTGAAGAAAATGTACATTTTATTTTTCTTGGTTGAAATAATTTATATACATCTTTTAGAACCATGTATTCTGAAGCATGCTTCAAGTAAAAAATGTTCTTGTTTTTAAAAAAGTAACTGTAACTGAGAGTACTCACTTAAGATAAACCATTTCACAGGGGAGGTGGGTGGGGGATGGGTAAAATAAGCGAAGGGGATTAAGATCACACTTAGAATGATGAACCCTGAGTAAAGATGTCTAGAGTTGTTGAATTACTATATTGTACACTTGAAACTATTGTATCACTGTATGTTAACTCAACTAGAATTTAAAAATTTAATAGGAAAACAAGCAAAGATATTTTTATTAAATAATTATTGTGTACAAGATATTGTGCAAGTCAAATGTAGAAATACAGCTATTACTTCCATATGTCTTTTCTGATTGTTTTCTTAAATTGACATATAATTGATGTACAATCTTACATTAGCTTCAGGTATACATCGTAGTGATTCAACAGTTCTAAACATCACTCAATGTTCAATGGACAGTGTTATCACAGTATTATTCATTGTATTTCCTATGCAGTACTTTTTATCTCTGTGACTTATTAATTTTATAACTGGAAGTTTGTACCTCTAAATCTCCTTTATATATAAGACGCATACAGTGATCCACCTCTCCTCTGCAATAATGAATTCTCTGTGTTTAAGAGTCTGTTTGGGTTTTTTGTTTGTTTGTTTGTTCATTTGTTTAGGTTATTTTATTTCACATATAAGTGAAATCATATGGTATTTGTCTTCCTCTGTCTGACTTGTTTCACTTAGCATAGTACTCTCTAGCTCCATCCATGTTGTTGCAACAGAAGAGACTTCATGCTTTTTTTATGACTGAGTAATATTCCATTCCGTGTGTGTGTGTGTGTACACCCCATATCTTTATCCACTCATTCATCAGTGGACACTTGGGTTGCTTCCCTATCTTGGCTATTGTAAATGATGTTGCAGTAAATAAAGGGATACATATATCTTTTTGAATTGGCACTGTCATTTTTCCTTAGGTATATACCCAGTAGTGGAATCACAGGATCTTATGGTATTTCTATTTTTAATTTTTTAAGGAAACTTCATACTGTTTTCTGCAGGTGCTGCACCAATTCAAATTCCCATAAACAGTGCACAAGGGTTAATTTCTCTCCACCTCCTTGTTAGTACTTGTTATTTCTTCTCTTTTTGATTTTAGCCATGCTGATAGTTGTGATATCTCCTCATGGTTTTGATTTGCATATCCCTTGTGGTGAGTGATATTGAACATCTGTTCATGAGTCCATTGGCCATCTCTATGACTTCTTCAGAAAAGCACTTCAGGTCCTCTGCCAATTTTTTTTTAAAGATTTTATTTATTTATTTGACAGAGAGAGAGATATCACAAGTAGGCAAAGAGAGAGGGGGGAAGCTGGCTCCCCGCTAAGCAGAGAGCCTGATGTGGGGCTCGATCCAAGGACCCTGAGATCACAACATGAGCCAAAGGCAAAGGCTTAACCACTGAGCCACCCAGGCACCCCCCTCTGCCAAATTTTTCATTAGATTTTTTTTTTTTAATTTTGAGTTGTATAAGTTCTTTATATATTTTGGATATTGTCAGATATATCATTTGCAAATATTTTCTCCCTTTCATCAGCTTGACTTTTTGTCTTGTTGATGGTTTCTTTTGCGATGCAAAAACTTTATTTTGGGGTAGTCTTAATAGTTGAATTTTGCTTTCATTTCCCTTGCCTGAAAAGTTATATCCATAAATATGTTGTTAAGGCCAATGTCTGAGAGATTACTGCTTATGTTTTCTTTTAGGAATTTTTATGGCTTCAGGTCTTACATAAACTATTTGGGCTCATGTTTGTATATGGTGTAAGAAAATGCTCCCACTTCATTCTTTTCTATCTAGCTGCCCAGTTTTCCCAAAACCATTTATTGAAAAGATTATCTTTCCCCATTGTATGTTCTTGCCTTCTTTGTCAAAGATTAATTTACTATATAGGTATGGTTTTATTTCAGAGCTCTCAAATCCATTCTTTTGATGTATGTGTCTATTCTGGTACAAGTACCATACTGTTTTGATTACTACATTTTTGTAGTGTATCTTGAAATCTGGGGTCGCAATACCTCCTGTTTTATTCTTCCTTCTCAAGATTGCTTTGGCTATTTGAGGTGTTTTGTGGTTCCATACAAATTTTGGATTATTTTTTCTAGTTTTGAAAAGAATGCTATATATTTTCTTAAGTTTTTACTTAAATTCCAGTTTAACATACACCGTAATATTAGTTTCAGGTGTAGAATTTAGTGACTCAGTACTTACATACAACACTTGATGCTCATCACAAGTGCATTCCTTAATCCCATCCCTATTTAACCCACCCACCTCCTCTCTGGTAATCATCAGTTTGTTCTCTATAAGTAAGAGTCTGTTTCTAGGTTTGCCTCTGTCTCTCTTTTTTTCCCCCATGCACAGTTGTTTTGTTTCTTAAATTCCACATGTGAGCAAAATCCTACAGTATTTGTCTTTCTCTGACTTATATTGTTTAGCATAATACTCTGGCTCCATCCACATCATTGCAAATGGCAAGATTTCATTTTTTGTGGCTGAGTAATGTTCCATTATATACAGATACATGATACATATATATCACATCTCCTTTATCCATTCATCAGTTAACAGACACTTGGGCTATTTCCATGCTTTGCCTATTGTAGATAATGCTGCTATAAACATAGGGGTGCATGTATCACTTTGAATTAGTATCTTTGCATTCTTTGAGTAAATACCTAGTAGAGCAATTACTCAATCATGGGGTAGTTATATTTTTAACTTTTTGAGGAACTTCTATACTGTTTTCCAGAGTGACACCTTTGGTATTTTGGTAGAGATTACATTGAATCTGTAAACTGCTTTGGGTAGTATATGCATTTTAATAATATTAATTCTTCCAGTCCATAAATACATTATATCTTTCCATTTATTTTTGTTATCTTCAATTTCTTTCATCAATGTCTTCTAGTTTTCAGAGTATAGGTCTTTCACATCCTTGGTTAAATATATTCTAAAATATTTTGATGTGGTTATAAATGCGATTGTTTTTTTTTAATTCATCTTTCTCCTATTTCATTATTACTGTATGAGAATGCAACTTATTTCTGTACCTTAATTTTGTATTCTGCAACTTTACTGAACTCATTTATCAGCTCTAAGTTTTTTGTGGAGTCTTTAATGTTTTCAATATATAATATTATGCCATCTGCAAATAGTGACAGTTTTACTTCTTTATTACCAATTTGAATGCCTTTTATTTCTTTTTGTTGTCTGATTATTGTGGCTAGGACTTCCAGTCTATCTACATTGAATAAAAGTGGTGAGAGTAGACACCCTTGTCTTGTTCCTGATCTTAAGGAGAGAAAGATTTGCCATTGGGTATAATGTTAGCTGTGGGTTTTTCATGTATGACCTTTATTTTGTTAAGTTATGTTCCCTTTAAGCCTACTTTGTTAAGACCTTTTATTATGAATGAATGTCGCATTTTGTCAAAGGCTTTTCTGTTTCTATTGAGATGATCATAAGGTTTTTATCCTTCCTCTTGTTAATGTGATGTATCACATTGTTTGATTTGCAAAACCGAACCAGCTCTCTTGGAATAAATTCTATTTAATTGTGGTGACAATTTTTTAAATATATTATTGAATTTGGTTTACTAAAATTTTGTTGAGGACTTTTGCATCTATGTTCATTAGAGGTATTGGCCTGTAATTCTTTTTTTTTTTTTTTTTTTTTTTGGTAATGGTTTTGTCTGGTTTTAGTGTCAGAGTAATTCTGGTCTCATAGAATGAATTTGGAGATTTTTCTTTCTCTTCTATTTTTTGGAATAGTTTGAGAATACTAGGTATTAACTCTTCTTTATTTTTGGGGGTTTTTTTTTTTAATCATTTTTTTAATTTATTTTCAGCATAACAGTATTCATTGTTTTTGTACCACACCCAGTGCTCCATGCAATCCGTGCCCTCTCTAATACCCACCACCTGGTTCCCCCAACCTCCCACCCCCCCACCTCTTCAAACCCTTTCAGATTGTTTTTCAGAGTCCATAGTCTCTCATTGTTCACCTCCCCTTCCAACTTCCCCCAACTCCCTTCTCCTAACTCCCCATGTCCTCCATGCTATTTGTTATGCTCCACAAATAAGTGAAACCAATTTGCTCATGAAGCCATCCCATCCTAGACTGTTGTTTGTTGGGAGATTTTTTATTATTGATTCAATTTCTTTGCTGGTTATCAGTTCAAATTGCCTGTGTCTTCCTAATTCATTGCAGGAAAAGTATGTTTCTAGAAATTTATCCATTTCTTCTAGTTTGTCAATTTGTTGGCACATAATATTTCATAATAATCTAATAAGTCTTTGTATTCTATGGTGTAGGTTGTTATTTCTCCTTTATTTCTCATTTGATTTATTTGAGTCTTCTTTTTTTTCTTGATAAGTCTTGTTAAAGGCTTATCAATTTTGTTTATCTTTTCAAAGAACCAGCTCTTGGTTTCATTCATCTTTCTTCTAGTTTGTCAATTTGTTGGCACATAATATTTCATAATAATCTAATAAGTCTTTGTATTCTATGGTGTAGGTTGTTATTTCTCCTTTATTTCTCATTTGATTTATTTGAGTCTTCTTTTTTTTCTTGATAAGTCTTGTTAAAGGCTTATCAATTTTGTTTATCTTTTCAAAGAACCAGCTCTTGGTTTCATTCATCTT
>NW_019154126.1:8924678-8932548 GCF_002288905.1 Enhydra lutris kenyoni
CCTATTGCTTTTTTTTAATCTCTATTTCATTTTTTTCTGTGGAAATTTTTATTATTTCCCTTTCTACTAGCTTTGGGCTTTGTTCTTCTTTATCAAGATCCCTTAGATTTGAGGTTAGGTTGTTTATTCCAGATTTTTCTTGCTTCTTGAGGTAGTTCTGCATTGCTAAAAACCTCCCTCTTAGAACTACTTTTGCTGTGTCCCAAAGATTTTGGACCAATTTGTTTTCATTTTCATTTGTTGCCATGTATTTTTAAATTTCCTCTTTGATATCTTCTTGACCAATTGGTTGATTATTATCCTGTTGTTTAGTCTCCTTGTGTTTTGGTTTTTTTTTTTTTTTTTAGTTTGTTTTTTGATAATTGATTTCTAATTTCACAGCATTAAAAAAAATAATTGATTTGGTTTTGATCTTCTTAAATTTACTAAGACTTGTTTTTTAGCCTAATGTGTGACCTATTCTGGAGAATGTCCCATGTGCACTTCAAAAGAATATGTTTTCTGCTCTGTTGGGGTGGATGTTTCTGTATACATCTGTTAGGTGACCTCTCGTCTAATGTATAATTCAAAGCCACTGTTTCCTTGTTGATTTTCTGTTTTCTGAATGATCTGTCTATTGATAGTTGTGGGGTATTAAATTCTCCTATTGTTGTATTGCTGTCAATTTCTCTCTTTATATTTATTAATATGGTCTTTGCAACCCCAGGTTCTCCTTGTTGGGTGTGCTTATCATTATATAATGTTCTTCTTTGTCTCTTACTACAGTCTTTGTTTTAAAGTCTATTTTGTCTGATACAAGGATTGCTACCCTGACTTACTTTTTTCTTTTTTTTTTTTTTTGTTTCATTTCCACTCACAGGGTACAGTTTTTGCATCCCTTCACTTTCAGTGTGTCCGTGTCTTTGGGTCTAAAGTAAGTGTCTTGTAGGTAGCATATAGGTAGGTTTTGGGGTTTTACTCACTATGTCACTCTATATATTTTTTTTTCATTTTATTTTATTTCTTTTCAGTGTTCCAGAATTCATTGTTTATGCACCACACCCAGTGCTCCATGCAATACCTGCCCTCTATAATACCTACCACCAGGCTCACCCAACCTCCCACCCTCTCCCCTCCAAAACCCTCAGTTTATTTCTCAGAGTCCGCAGTCTCTCGTGGTTTGTCTCCCCCTCCAATTTCCCCCAATTCACTTTTCCTTTCCCTATGTCTTTTTATTGGACCATTTAGTTCATTTACCTTTAAAGTAACTAAGTTTGTACTTATTTGCATTTTATTTGTTGTCTCGTTGTTTATATAATTCTTCTCTGTTCCTTTCTTCTGCTCTTACTCTCTTCCCTGTGCTTTAATGGCTTTCTTTAGTGTTTATGCTTAGATTTCTCACTTTTTATTTTTTCATGTATCTAGTTTAAGCTTTTGATTTGTGGTTACTGTGGTGTTCATATATAGCATCTTATGTGTATAGCAGTCTGTATTAAGTTGATGGTCACTTAAATGTGAACACATTCTAAAAGCACTAAGTTTTTACTCTCCCTCTACATTTTATGTATATAATGTCATATTTTGCATTTATTTTGTGTATCCCTTGGTTAATTCTTGTACATATGATTGACTTTAGCATTTTTGTATTTTAACCTCCATGCTGGCTTTATAAGTGTTTCATCTACTACCTTTACTTTATGTTTGCTCTTACCTATGAATTTTTTCCTTTCATAATTTTCTTCTAGTTCTGGTCTTTTCTTTCCAAAGAATTACCTTTGACATTTCTCGTTAGTCTGTTTGTGTTGATAAGCTCCATAACTCTTATTTGTCTGGGAAACTCTTATTTCTTTCTCAATATGGAATGATAAACTTGTCAAGTAGGTGTTCTTGATTGTAGGCTTTTTCCTATCAGATCTTTGGATATATTGTGTCACGCCCTTCTGGCCCACAAAGTTTCAGTTGATAACTTTTTTCCCTTGCTTCTCTCTTGCTGCTTTCAAAATTCCCTCTTTATCTTTAGTTTTTGACATTGTAATTATTATTGTCATATGTCAATTATTATTATTGTAAGTCATGACATGGATCTCCTTGGTTCACCTTGTTTGGGACTTTCTGTGCTTCCTGGACCTCGATGCCTCTCTCGTTCCCCAGCAATGGATGTTTTCAGCTATCATTTTTTCAAATAAGTTTTCTGTCCCATTCTCTCTCTTATTATGGGATTCCCATAATGTGAATGTTTTTATGCTTGATAATATCACTGATTTCCCTTAATCTATTCTCAGTTTTTATTTTGGTTTGTTTGTTTGTTTATTTATTTATTTTGCTTTTCAGCTTGTCCCCCACCTCCTGTCTTCCAGATTCCTCATTTGTTCTTCTGCATCCTCTAATCTGGTATTGATTCCCTCAATAACTGAAATCAGTTCTTGAGTTTTTCAGCTCTGAGTAGCTCTTTAATTTATATTTTCTATCTCTTTGTTGAAGTTCTAAGTTCATCCACATTTTATTCAAATCTAGTAAGTATCTTTATGACCATTACTTTAAATGTTTATTCAAGCATATTGCTTATCTGCATTTCATTTAGATTTTTCTACTCTGATCCTACCTTGTTCTTTCATTTGGGACACAGGGCTCTGTCTTCTCATTTTGTCTAACTCTCTGTGTTTATTTGTATGTGTAGGTAGGTCTTCTACGTCTTCTTGTCTTAAATGTGGTGGCCTTGTGTAGCAGAGGTCTTGTGGTGTTCTAAGAGCAGTCTCCCCTGTCACCAGATCCAAGCATTCCAGCACTGTCCCCTTTGTGAACAGGATGCACCCTGCTGCTGGGTGTGACAGGGCAGGAGCCACTTAGGATTGGTGTCTGCCAAATTGGGTGGGTTGGATGGGGCAGGGCACACAATGCTAGCCAAGATAGATGAAGAATGTTATTGCTGGTTCTCTCAAACTTCTGGCTATCTATGCTGAGGAAGAAGAGAAATTGTGTCAATCAACACTTTTGTTCTCAGAGAAATGTCCTACAGATCCCTGTACTTCTGGCAAAAGTTCTAAGATTGATCAATATATAAACCTTCACATATACCCCAGATGCTTTTCAAACTGCACCTTCCGTGCTGTGCCCCAGCTGAGTTCCTTAGTTTGTTGGATCTCTAAGGTCAGGTACTCCATTTCCTATCACCTTCCAGCTATCCCAGAGTTAAGCTCTGATGATTTTTAAAGCTTCCAAGATTAAGCTCCACTGGTTTTTAAAGCCAGATGTTATGGGAACTTGTCCTTGCAGTATAAGGCCCCATTGTTAGGGATATCTGGTGTGATGTCTGATCCTCTAGCTAGAGAAGCTAGCTATGTGCCTATGACATCCCTCTGGTTTGTGGTTAGTTGCACAAGGAGTTTAGTTCCCAACTGTGTCTACCATTCCTACCCTTTTTTTGTGTGACCTTCACTCTACGATTAGTTGTGGAAATTCCGTTTTGCCATTCTTCAGGTCATTGTCACAGTTAGTTGCATAAATATAGATCTTTTCTTGGTCTGTCCATGGAATGAGGTGAGCTTTGGACCATCCTACTCTGATGTCTTCATAAAACTTCTGCAGGCGGTGGGTATTGTAGAGGGCACGGATTGCATGGAGCACTGGGTGTGGTGCAAAAATAATGAATACTGTTACGCTGAAAAAATAAAAAATTTAAAAAAAAAACTTCTGATGGTGGATTTCTATGAATCAATAACCAGGTCCCCTTCAGACACACAATCTGCAAGTGACTTGGTCTTAGACTTCTCAGCATCTATAATTGTAAGAAATAAATTTCTATTGTTTGTAAGCCAGTCTGTGGTACTATGTTCTAGCAACCCAAACTAAGATATCTTGCTGGAAAAGAAAAAAGAAAAACAGGTAAATCTAGAAACAATAAATAAAATATCATCTGTGAATAAACATACAAAAACTTAAGTAAAATGTTAATAAATTAAATGAAGAAATGTATGTGTGCACACATACACACGCACATGCACACACCCTATGGTCAGGCAGGAGTAGTCTCATAATGCAAAGAAATTTTAATATTATGAAATCTAATATAATTCAACAAGTGGAGAAGTATAATAAGATAAATCTAACAGATGCTGAAAAGTAAGAGATAAAAGCCAAAATTCATTCCTACTTTTAAAAACAATTTTTATAAACTGAAATTAGTAAGATAATTTCTTTAAGAGATATGTAATCATATATAATAATGTATAATAATAATGCATCCGTATTGGTTCACTAGTTGTAAGAAGTATACCACCTATGCAAATTATAGGGAAAACTTAATGTGGGGTATATGGAAACTTTCTACTATTTTGCTTTTTTTCTATAAATCTAATTGTTTCCCACATTTCAGGACAATTAGATGAACAAATTATAAAAAATAAAGAGTGCCCCCCACCTGGCATATAAACTGGCATTATTTCCAGGCAATCAGAGAGTTAAGTGTAAAAGTTGAAATTGTATTTATTAGAATAATAAATACATGGTATTTGTATATTGTGGGAAAATATTTTCTAAACGTAATACCAAAAATAACAATAAGAGATGAATTTATAAATTTTAATAAATTTGATCACATAAAAAATTAAACTATGATAAATGAATTTTACCTATTTGCAATATAGATGATAAAGGGTTAGTTTCTTTAATATACAGTACACTCTTAAGAATTAGTGAGAAGAAACAGTTCATCTAAATAGAAAAATGGGCAATTATCAGAGCATACATATACATTTACTGAAATAGAAATGCAAGTGAAATTATATGACTAAACCAAGTTACAAAGCCAGTTCTGTATCAAATCATTCAAATCAAAATATTTATAAAAATCTGCTAGGGAAAACTGCTGCTAAGGTTTTAACCAGGTTTTTTTTTTTTTAATGACAATGCTAAGTGTCTTATAGCTGGTTAAGAAGAGAATTGCTTTCAAATAGGTGTTTCCCACAAACATGAAATAAATTAACTAACATTTGTCCATGTGTTTTCTTTCCTTGCAAGTGCTGTGGACTTCAATTTCTGTTTCTGTTATTAAAGTCATTTGCCAGAAAAATATAAATGCTGACATAACAAGGGCTCAAAAATATTGGATGGATAGATGGAAGAGTAGATAGATGGAAGGATGAGTAAAGGGGAAGAACAGTGAATGGATGGATGGTTGGATGGATGGATGGATGGATGAATGGACAGACAAACATGTTTCTTAAAAACCACTATGTTCATACTCTCACTCAACGTCATTATCTTCTAATTGTAGCATTATAATTATTATGCCATAGGTAATTGGAAAATTCTTACCAAAAAAAAAAAAAAAAAAAAAAACAGTAAGAAAAGGCAGAAGCAAAGCATTAGTGTTAATTTTATTATAAAAATCAATTAATAGTTCATTTCTCAAACTAAATTAAAACCATATTCTTAAAAGAGAAATTAATAATACCTATGCTCTTCATTAAACACTGAAAAGTCTTTTGTGATAAAACGTAGTACAATTTTTTTAATATAAAGGTTTTTGAATTATTTAAATAGGGTTTCCAAATAGATTTACATAAGTCTCCTAATTGATTTACATCTCAATTCATAATGTATCTAAACATAAGACGACAGATTTCAAATATTTTGAGGGACATTTCACATATTAAAGGAATTGAAAGTTTACTTTAGAAAAAATAGTCAATACTTTCTAAAATAGACCATAAAAATAACACTGGCTTTCTTTTGATCCTCATGAGTATACTTTATTTGTCCTTGAAAAAAATATATCCAATGTACCTTTCAGAATGATTTATTAGGTGTTATTGTTATGGTGTTCAATATTGTTCAATACTGAACTACTATACTGATTACCACTCTCCACTCTGCTTTAGTTCTATCATGTGCTTTTATTTACCTCCTGAGGCAAAAACATTTTAATTGGTTTAGAGAAGCTTGAATTCTCTTTTATCAATGACAGACTTCATCAAAAAGGAACTAACCCAGGAGCTGTGGTCCCAGGCCACAAAAACCTTGTTCCATTTTGGGTTTCTAAGGTTTAAGACTTATAAACCAACATTTTTTAAAAAGGAAAATAAAGCCTCTTTGTAATCTAAGAATTTTTATATCATATGCATATATGTGTATGTAAACACACACATATATGCATATATGCACATACATATATGTAAGTGCATACAGATATGTGCAGAACTCAGGCTTAATTTTACAGAATGTTCAGACTTATCAATATATTGGAATGTGTACAAAAGTCTTTAAAATGGCAAAAAGTGCTTTATAATTCTAACTTAAGGGAAGTAGATGAAACAACTTAGTGCTTCTGTTTTGTTTTGTCAATGGGCTGCTTGCCAAATTATCCACACATTGAATTTATAGAATACTGCCGTCAAGTGTGAAATAATTTATGGTTATAGTAAATCCTAACTGCATAAACTTGGGCACACGGTGCATTATTTTAATAGGTCTATATTTCTTTAAGTATTCATTTCACAATGCTCCATTATTTATGAACAATAGCACAAGAAATAATTTGCAGAAATTGTATTCATTTAATAGATTTTAGTGCCACACAGATTTTACTATTTCAAAAACTGAAGCTAAACTGATTTCAACAGAGCTAAACATTAATTGTAATACACAGGTAAAACAAATTCCATCACAGTGATAAACACCCACTTTTGGCTGTCACTTTATCTTACTTTGTAGTGATAAGAACATTTAACATAGGTTCTACCCTCTTAACAAATTTTAAGTATACAATACAGTATCATCAAAAGGGCAAAAGATAAGTACTGGTGAGGATGTGGGTAAATTGGAACCCTTGTATGCTGTTGGTAGTAATACAAAATGATATTAGCCACTTGAAGAACAGTATGTCAGTTCCTCAAACAAGTTAAAAATAGAACTACTGAGTGACCCAGCATTCCCACTTCTGAGTATTTATCCAAAAGAATTAAATTCAGGATCTTAAAGAGTTATTAGTACTTCTATGTCATATGTTCATTGCAGCACCTTCATAAATAGCCAAGATTTGGAAAAAAAACATAAAATCTCCATCCATGGATGACTGGCTGCCAATTTAGCCAAGCAAGATGACAAGAAATATAAGCCACTAGATATAGGAGAGCCTGTACAGATAAAACCAAGCTCTCCTGACATTCCCACTGCAAAGAGGCACAGCCTTTCATCACATTGAATTTTAGTAAAATTAATTATATAAATCCAGTGATCACTCTACACATAGGGAAGGTAAAATAGATTGTTTCGAGTGGATCATAGCTGCCATCCTTTCAGTAATTTCTCTCTGTTTATGCCCAGTGACAGTCTTCTTCAATTTTATTGAGCACTAATTTTTATTGTTCTCTCCACTATGCATTTTTTTTGTCAACCTGAGCAAAACCCCTGAAAACCACAGATATTGATCTTAATGTTTCCTCCTATAAAATTAGAGGTTTTTCTAGCACAGAAATTTCACAGGAGATTGAAGTCATCGCATATTACCTAGTTGTGTTATAACTAACACTGAGTTATTTCAATGAGTTAGTAAAAGAAATTAGTATCTTCTGAAAGACAAACTTGTGGAATAGGTGGAAATGTAGGGTCATCTCTGTAATGTAATATGAAGGATGCAGAAAATCTATTTCTCTCACTCACAATACGTAATTCCAGAGCATTCACATATTAGTCCAGTGCACTGAATATACACATGTATGTAAACAATTTATCCCTTTGGATTAATAGATATTCTTTGTTTAAAACAAACAAAACCTGTATAAGTACACTTCCAGTAGACAAACCAATCAAGTATTTACAGAATACCTGCTCTATTCTCAGCTATGTGCTTACCCTTTATATACATATATATATGTATGTATGCATGTGCATG
>NW_019154126.1:8932648-8961771 GCF_002288905.1 Enhydra lutris kenyoni
AACAAAAAAGATCTATTACTTGAACTTTTAAATTATGGTCCCATGTGTGTGTGTGTATATATATATACACACACACACACATGCACATGCATACATACATATACAGACACAGATAAAATATAAGACACCATTCCTCCTCTTAAGCAGCAGCTGATAGTTTGGCTGGAAAAAAATAAAATGAACCCACGAAACAGCATCAAACAAAAAAGATCTATTACTTGAACTTTTAAATTATGGTCCCATGAGGGGGTCAGTCAGCAATTTTTTTCTGCAAAAATGCAGACAGCAAATATTTTAGGGTTTGGGGAAAATAGAATCCATGTCAAGACTTACTCAACTCTGCTACTGGACCAGGAAAGCAGCTGGAGACACTCTTAAATGGAGAATTTGTGTGTCTTCTGTGTTCCAGTAAAATTTTATTTATAAAAAATAGGTGGTAGGCTGGCATTCGCCTGCCAAAGTAGTTTACTGACTCTATGTCCATTTCATAAATGTGTTTACATTTTGTTAATGAAGTCTTGAGTAGAGCAGGAATTTATACTCTTTTTTAGAATTTTTATAAAGATTTTTTTTAATTTATTTGGCAGAGGCACAGTGAGAGAGATAACACAAGCAGAGTGAGAGGGAGAAGCAAGCTCCCTGCTTAGCAGGGAGCCCAATACAGGGCTCCATCCTAGGATCCTGAGATCATGACCTGAGCTGAAGGCAGATGCTCATGACTGAGCCACCCAGGTGTCCTCTCTTTTTAAAATATTTTTACTGACATATAACATTGGGTACAGAGTATACAGTTTGTTAATTTGATACCTTATATACCGTAACATGATTGCCATTGCAGCAATAATTAGGTCCTCTATCTCATTACATAATTATCCTTTCTTTTTAGTGGTTGTAATCATTTAATTCCAGTCTTAGCAGGTTTGATAATTATAACACAATATTGTTGTCTATATGCAGTATACTTTGTATTGGATCTCTAGGACTTATTTACTACTCATTGCAAATTGGTACTTGAATATCTGTTCTATCTTCTCCAACTCCCATCCTCTAGTAACCACCATCTTATATTCTATTTTTATAGTTTGGCTTTTTTAAATTCCATTTATAAGTGATATCATACAGTACTTGTCTTTGTCTGGCTTATCTCACCGGGTGTAATAGGCACAAGGTTCACCTGTATTGTCCCAATGGGAAAATAGCCTTATTTTATTTCTAATGGATGAATGTATGTATACATATATAATCACACACACACACAGGTAAAACAAATACTATCACAGTGATAAACACCCACTTTTGGCTGTCACTTTCTCTTACTTTGTAGTAAGATGTTAGTGTGTATATATATATAATATATATATATGTACACACATACATAATTCATCTATATACACACATTTATCATGTATGTGTTTTCTTTGTTTTATTTCAACAAAATCTTGAATTTTTTGTTGTACAGATCTTTATTTCTTTGATTAAATTTATTCCTAGGTATTTTGTTTTTTAGGCTATTGTGAATAAAATAGTTTTACTTCTTTCCTTATTGATTTCATTATTAGTTTATAGAAATGCAATTGATTTCTGTATATTCATTTTATATCTAACATTATTGAAACCCCTTATTAGTTCCAGCAGGTTTTTGGTTTAGTCATTGGGATTTTCTATATACAAAACTGTGTATCTACAAATAGTGACATTATACTTTTTCCTCTCTGATTTTGATACATTTTATTTCTTTGTCTTGACTAATTGCTCTGGCTAGGACTTCCAGTACTATATTGAACAAGATTAGTAAGAATAGGCATCCTTGTCTTGTTCTTTATCTTAGGGAAAAGGCTTCCAATTCTCCCCTTTGAGTATAATGTTAGCTGTAGTTTCATTAGATATGCCCTTTATTATATTGATGTATGTTCCTGATCTACTCAGTGTATTAAAGGTTTTTATCATAAAAGTATGCTTTTCCTTCATGAACAATTTTTTTAATGAAGTCCATTTTATCTTCATTTTTTTTTAAATTTTAGGTGTATGTTTTCTGTGTCTTCTTCATGAAAATCTTTCCCAGCCAATGCCACAGTGGAATTATATTAAAAGGACTCAAGAGCCAACTTTAATCTTTGGTCAAAATTATGCCGGTTTTGAGCATTGAAAAGGAGAAGATAATATGATTGTTGAATGCTCATAAAACACTGAGGCAATAAAAATTAACAAATCCATAGTAATAGCCAAAAAGGGGGGAGAAAAAAAACTAATTGTTTTCTTTTGCATTGCTATTAAATAAATTTTTCTTTGAAAAGTGGAAATCAAAGGGAAAATTAAATGCTTATATCTCTATCTTTCCCACTGAAGCTGTATTTCAGAGTAGCCATATGACCCCAGTTAATGAAGGAAAGCTCTATTTTACATAAGACTCAGTGAATAATCATGAAGGGAGGGGCACCTGGATGGCTCTGTCAGTTAAGCATCCGACTCTTGATTTTGGCACAGGTCATGATCTCAGAGTCATGGGATTGAGGCCCATATTAGGCTCTGTGCTCAGCATGGAGTCTGCTTGAGATTCTCTCTCTCTCTCTCTCTCTCTTCCTCTCCCCTCACTCATGCTCTCTCTCCCTCTCTTTAATAAATAAATAAAATATTTTTAAAATAATCATGAAAGGAAGGATAAATTAGGAAAAACATCAACATTTTGCAATGTCCAATAAAAGTATGTATTCAGACAAGGATTATGAATTAATTTTAAAACCATTGCACAAATGGTTGATTGAGAAATACGTGTCTGTATGGTGTCAAAGTGTACCACACAAGTTATTTCTTGGTTGCAAAGAGAAATTTTATTGAGTAATAAAGGAACAAGACTATCTTCTCCCCAATTTGGTGGCCAGCTTTTAGTTTCAGTGATGGTTGGACCAGCCAGGTTATAAGTTATAGGAAATATAGGATATTGAATTATAAAGTTTAATGACACTATTAGAAAATATGAGGCAGTGCCCAAAAGGTCAAATTCCTGGGCATGAAATTGTGGTCCAATTAGACTTCCAAATTGTGACAGGCAATTCAACATATGGCCCTGGATTCAATAATATTCATAAAAACAACTGTGAAGGACAATTGAGGAATAGTAGAGTAAATTTAAATACAGATTTTCTCTTAGATGTCCCTAAGGAATTATATCTTAATTAAGGATGATGATGTTGTTACTTTGTCTATGTAGTAAAACTACATGTACTTTTTAGAAATGCATATTCATCTTTTATGTATGGAATGTTGTAATATCAGTAAATTGCTTTTAAATGCTTTATAGTAACAAGGGTTATAAAAAAAATGTCCTCACTCCACCTACACCACATCCTCCCGTGCTCCTATCCCTGGCCCACTTTCTAGCACAGGTTGTATTGTTTTCTCCATGACAGTTATCACTAACTGGAAAGATCTGTTCAGTTAGTTGGTTGGTTGGATGGTTCATTGGTTGCCCTCCTCCAGAATATAAGTTCTACAAATTATGGGATCTTGCCTATCTCATGCACAATTGTACTCTTAGCCCTTCAAGAATACATGGGACATAGTAGATGCTCAGTAAACATTATTACATGTAAACACACACACAGACACACACACACACACACACAGAAAACAGAAAACAAAATCTTGTGCTATATCACAATTAACGTTTTATTCGTGAAATTTTTATTTTGAAAATTTCCTTTGCTTGGTGTGATATGTGGTTTCCTGTGGAAATAGGCTGATAAAATTAGGACAGGGATGCTTTTTTATTTAACATATGAATGGCGTTTACATTCCATACTGCCAGTTAACAAACAAAGGGGGTAAAAAGATGGAAAGATGTTTGTTTGTTTTTTTTTGAAATCGCATGTGAACAGTCTGCCCTGCACTGCTGGAAGGCATCCCTGTGAAGTTCAAAGAGCTGACTGTTCTAGCACCTGTTTCTGAGCTATAACCTGTTTACACTTTTCATAATAAGATGAAACTCAATGTTTTCAAAAAGCCAGTACATGAGCGTTCTAAACATATCCTGTTGGAATTAAATCTTCAGTCCTAAAAATAAAGCTTGCAGTGCTCAGATGAAAGAAAATTAAAACATTTTATTTAAAAAAATATGACACTGAAAATCATAATCCAAAGTAACTGTACCAGTGTGAATAGGAACATCTTTTCTGTCTACAGGAGGCATATATTACATTCAAGATCAGATTTAAATTTATAGACTGGAGAGACTTTTTGGCTCAGAAAAAATACTAGTAACAGATTTTTGTCATATATAAAGAGACTAGATTCCAGAGAAAACTAATAATAAAACCATAAGCTTATCATTTTATGACTTGACATTGAAAAAATTCTGCCTTAAATAATAAAGGCCACCCAAAGATGTCTACTAGGTGACATGTCTAATGGTTCATTCTGTATCTCTTACTCTAATCAAAACATGAAGAGCTAGGAATAAGCACCACCGATACTGCATTCAGATCAGAAAAGGATTTTGCGTGGCCGTTTTCTCACCAATGGACAATTTCTCACAACCAGAATTCTGCTTCTCTCCTAAGTTTACTTGTTATTGAAAGGGAAGATTATAAAGAAGGGTACAGAAACACTCGGGGTAAGATCTAGTCAATAATGAGATGTAGAATCTGTCCTTTCCCCAGCCACGGGAACAGCAGCTATTCAACAAATACTTAGTGAGTTTTTACCACTTGCCATACACTATGTCAGGAGCTGATGATACAAAGAACACAAGGAACGTGGTCCTTGTCCTCAAAGGACATATACTGTAGTGGAAACTGCCCTGTTCTTATACTGTGCCCATCAGGAGCTACATGAGTGGGGAAAAATTTATCCTAATTCTATGCAGAAATAATCAGCAAGTCAAAGTTTTTTTGTTTTTTTCAGGTTTTTTTTTTTTAAGATTTTATTTATTTATTTGATAGAGACACAGTGAGAGAGGGAACACAAGCAGGGGAGTGGGAGAGAGAGAAGCGGGCTCCTGCTGAGCAGGGAGCCCAATGAGGGGTTCCATCCCAAGACCCTGGGATCATGACCTGAGCCAAACACAGATGCTTAACAACTGAGCCACCAAGGTGTCCTGCAAGTCAAGATTTTAATCTGAGCATTTTTCTTAAAAGTCACAGGGTAACCTGTTAAATAATTTGTTAATGCCATGATCTGAGTGTTTGTGTCCTCCCTTAATTCCTATGTTAAAAGGCTAACCCCTAAAAGTAACAATGTTAGGACAGATGATTACATCAAGAGGGTAGAGGTCTGGTGAATGGGGTTAGTGCCCTTATAAATGAAATCTCACAGAGCTCCGTAGCCCCTTCCACCACGTGAGGATTCAAGAAATCTGCAACTCCTAAAAAAAAAGTTTAAAAAAAGAAATCTACAACCCCAAAGAGGACCCTCCTTGAAACATAACAATGCTGGTGCCTTGATCTTGGACTTCCCAGCCCCCAAATACTAGTCTGTGTTATTTTGCCACAGCAACCAAAGGAATAAGACAGTTAATGTGTTAAATGTGTGTATCATCTGGAGATTGATGAAGCATTGTAAAAAAAAAATGTTTATCAAAGTTTAAGGCAAAGATGAATTTATTAGAAAGAGTTATCATCCAACTTATTCATTGATGTTAGTGTAATTTAATGAAAAGTGGACAGCTTAAAAATAACATATCTGCCTAAAATATGCAAATGTATAAAGGCAAAATTATAACTAACATGAAAATCTAATATAATTTGTTCCAGGAATACAAAGAGACCTCTTTGTAAATTAATTTACTATATTAATATAATCATCTAGATGGATGTCCCAAGGATTTTAAAATAATTCATCATTCATTCAGAATAGAAAGAAATTTTCTTGACTTGATAAAGAGGGTCAGAAACCAATAACAAACACTAGACTATAACAGTGTTCCCTCCAATGTTTCCAATGTGAAAAACAAAACCTATATTTTAGCTTTATCGTGAGGAATAAATAAGGTCATGCCCATAAGATACTTATAACAATGCTTGACGCACAACAAATAATCTTTTTTTCCTCTTATGTTTAAAAGCACTGGAATCATTCTTAGCTCATGAGTCATACCAAAAGAGACCAAGGACCAGATTTGGCCATGGGCCATAGTTTACCAACCTTTAATCTAGAAGTCTAAAAATAGCACAAAATATGTACCAAAAATTGGGGGGGGGGATGTTTTCAGACCAGAAACTCTCAACAATATTCAAGTATTGAAAACATACCAACCAATGTTCTGATAACAATGGTATTAACATAAAAATCAAAAACAAAAACATATTCAAATAACCCTGAGTCAAAAAAAAAAAGTAAGAAAATTAGAAAATATTTAGGAGTGCTTGGGTGGCTCAGTCAGTTAAACATCTGCCTTCTGGTCAGGTCATGATCCCAGGGTCCTCGTATCAAGTCCCCCACACATACCCATCGGGCTCCCTGCTAAGCAGGGAACCTACTTCTCCCTCTACCTCTGCTGCTCCCCCTGTTTGTGCTCTCTGTCTGTCTCTCTCTCTCTCTCTCTCAAATACATAAAGAAAAATCTTTTAAAAAGAAAATTAGAAAATACTTAATTGATAAAACAATCAGTAAAATTTTGTGGCATGTCTGTCTCTGTGTTAGAAAAGAATTATTTTTCAATTTTTTATGAGATGTAAATCACATAAAACATGTCACATCAAATATTATATCATGTTTAGGTACAATATAAGGATTTCATGTTTTTATGTACTGCAAAATGATTAGCACAACAAATCTAGTTAATATCCATTGCCATATATAGCTACCAATCTTTTTCTTGTAATGAGAAACTTACAGATCTACACTTACGGCAACTTTCAAATATGCAATACAGTATTATCAACTGTACTTGCCATTCTGCATAATACATCTCCATGACTTATTTATTTTATAACTAATTGCTGGTACCTGTTAGTTCCCTTTACCCATTTCTTCCTCCCAATAATTCCTGTCTCTGGCAACCATCAGTCTGTTCTGTGCATTTATAAGGTTGGTTCTGTCTTTTTTTTTTTTTAATTTCTTTTCAGCATAACAGTATTCATTGTTTTTGCACCACACCCAGTGCTCCATGCAATATGTGCCCTCCCCAATACCCACCACCTGGCTCCCCCAACCTCCTACCCCCCGCCCCTTCAAAACCCTCAGGTTGTTTTTCAGAGTCCATAGTCTCTCATGGTTCACCTCCCCTTTTTTGTCTTCTTGTTTCTTTGTTTTTGTTTTTGTTTAGATTTTACATCTAAGTGAGCTCATACTGTATTTGTCTTTCTCTAAATTATTTCACTTAGCATAATGTCTTCAAGATCCATCTATGTTATCACAAATGACAGGAGTTCGTTCTTTATGACTGAATAATATTCTACTGTGAGCTTATTTGTGTGTGTATATCTATGATACATTGTCATCAGTTCATCCATCCATGGAATTTAGGTTGTTTCCATATCTTAGTTATTGTAAATAATGTTGCAGTAAGCAGGATCATATGGTAGTTCTCTTTTTAAATTGTTGAGGAAAGTCCACACTGTTTTCCATAATGGTTTCACCAACTTATATTCCTAAGAGTGCACAAGCGTTCCCTTTTCTCCACATGTTTGCCAACACTTGTCATTTATCTTTTTGCTACTAACTATTCTAATAGTGGTTTTGGATGGCATTTCCCTGGTGATTAGTGATGTTGAGCATATTTTTATGTACCTGTTGGCCATCTATAGATTTTCTTTAGAAAAATATCATTCAGATCTTCTGCCCATTTTTAATTGGATTATTTGGTGTTTTTGCTATTGAGTTGTATGATTTCTTTATATATTTTTGGATGTCAATACCTTATCAGATACATAATTTGTAGATATTTTCTCCCTTTCAGTAGGTTGCCTTTTCATTTTGTTGATGGTTTCCTTTGCTATGCAGAAGGTTTTAGTTTGATATAACCCCTGTTGCTAATTTTTGTTTTTATCACCTTTGCTTTTGGTGTCAGATCCAAAAAAAATAATCACGAGATGGATGTCAAGGAGCTTACTACCTGTGTTTTCCCACCACCCAGGGGTTTTATGATTTCAGGTTGTATATTCAAGTCTTTAATCCACTTTGAGTTAATTTTTGTGTATGGTGTAAGATGGTGGCCCATTTTCATTCTTTTACATGTGGCTGTCCAGTCTTTTCAACATCATTAATTAAGAGACTGTCCTTTCTTCTTTGTATATTCTTGCCTCCTTTGTCATGAATTAATTGGCCATATATGCATGGGTTTATTTCTGGGCTCCCTATTTTGTTCATTGATTTGTGTGTTTGTTTATATGCTAATATCACAATGTTTTGATTACTATAGCTTTGTAATACAATTTGCAATAAGGGAGTGTGAGGTCCCTAGGTTTTTCCCCCAAGCCTCTAGCTTTTTCCCTCTAGCTTGGCTATTTGGGGTCTTTGTGGTTCCTCATAAATTTTAGAATTATTTGTTCTAATCCTGTGAAAAATGCCATTGGAATTTTGATAGGCATTGTATTGAATCAGATTTCTTTGAACTGTATGGACATTTTCCACAATATTATTTCTTCTGACCCATAAGCACAAGATATCTTTTCATTTATTTGTGTCTTCTTCAGTGTCTTTCTTCAGTTCATTTTTAATTTATCAGTATTTTACCTCCTTGGTTAAAATTATTCCTAGGTATTTTATTCTTTTGATGCGATTATAAATAGTATTACCTTCTTAATTTATTTCCTAATTTCCCTTCCTGGTAGCTTATTATTACTATATAGAAGTGTAACAGATTTTTTGTAAATTAATTTGTACCCTGCAACTTTGCTGAATTTATTTGTTTGTTTATTATGTTTATTTGAATGGGGTTTTTGTGTGTGTGTGGAGTCTTTGGGGTTTTCTAAGTAATAATATTGTATCATCTGCAAAAAATTGTATTCCTTTCTTGCCAGTTTGGATGACTTTATTTCTTTTTCTTATCCAGTTTCTGTGGCTAGGATTCCCAATACTATGTTTAATGTAAGTGATGAGAGTGGGGATCCTTTTCTTGTTCCTGATAATAGTGGGAAAACTTTCAGCTTTCCACAATTGAATATAATACCTATGGTTTTGTTAAATATGGCCTTTATTAGGATGAGATGTGTTTCCTCTATACCCATTTTATTGAGAGTTGTTATCATAAATGGATATTAAATTATATCAAATGGTTTTTTCCGCATTATTGAGATGATCATATAATTTTTATCCTTTATTTTGTTCATGTGGTATATTACATTGATTTGCAGACACTGAACAATTCTTGCATGCCTGAGCTAGATCTCACTGGATCATGGTGTATGTTCCTTTTAGTGTATTGTTCAATTTACTTTGCAAATATTTTGTTCAGGAATTTTGCATATATGTTCATCAGAAGCATAGGTCTATAATTTTCTTGTGGTGTCCTTGTCTGGTGTTGGTGTTGGGGTAATGCTGGCCTCATATAATGAGTTTGGAAGTGTTTCTTCCTCTTCTCTATTTGGAGGAGTCTGAGAAGTGTTGGTATTAATTCTTTAAATGTTTGGTGGGATTCACCAGTGAAGCCATCTGGTCCTGGACTTTGTTTGCTGGGATGTTTTTGATTATTGATTCATTTTTCTTATTAATAATCTGTCCATATTTTTTATTACTTTATGATTTAGTCTTGGAAGTTTGCTTCTAAGAACTTATCAATTTAGGAAGAATTATGTTAAATCAATGGTCTCAGTTTCCACAAGAAGAAGCTATAAAGAGGATAAAAACAACCATTAAAATAATGTTGGAGAGGAGAAGGGAGTTGGGGGAAATTGGAAGGGGAGGTGAACCTTGAGAGACTACGGACTCTGAAAAACAACCTGAGGGTTTTGAAGGGGCGGGTGTGCGAGGTTGAGGGAACCAGGTGGTGGGTATTGGAGAGGGCACAGATTGCATGGAGCACTGGGTGTGGTGCAAAAAACAATGAATACTGTTATGCTGAAAATAAATTTTAAAAATTAAAAAAAATAATAATAATATTGGCTTCTAATCAAAAAGAATGGATGCCAGAACACAGTGGGTTAGCATCATTAAGAAGCTGAAAGAGAAAAATACAGTGTCTCAATCTAAAACAGAAATCAGCAAATGAAACAGGAATCAGGAAATATTTTAGTTTTTGCAGGACAAGAGTTAAAACTGAGCTACCATTTTTTACCAAAACCTGAAACAAAATGAAGAGCAACTTAACTTAAGAAAGAAACCATATAAGTGTAAGAATGAAAACCAATAGAGCAGGAAATGGACTAATAAGAGAGAATATCAACCAAGTAAAATATGGTTGTGGTAATGTTTTTAAAAGTTGATAACCTCCACCAAGATTTATCAAGGAAAAAAAAATAGAGAAAGCAAAAATTATCAATATCAGGAAGCAAAAGGGAAAAATGTACCAGAATATAAAAATATTGAAAGAAATTTACAGGTAAAGCAACAAAAGAATGTTATAAGCAATGTTTTGTCAATTAACCTGAAAATTAGTATGAAACAGAATAATTTCTTCCAACCTATCAATAAACCTATCTTCCAACCATCTATACAACCTATCAAAAGTGACCCAAGATGAATTTTTAAAATTAAGTAACCCACATCTATGAAAGAATGTTTATATCATTATAAACTTTCTTATATATGCAAAAAAAAGAAAAGAAAATCTCCAGCCTATGATGACTTCAATGCTGAAATCATTCATACATTTAAAGTAGAAATAATAGAGATGTCTAAGTGGCTCAGTTGTTTAAGTGTCTGCCTTCAGCTCAGGTCATGATCCCAGGGTCCTGGGATCAAACCCCATATTATGCTCTCCTCTCAAGCATCTGTTTCTGTTTCTCCCTCTCTCTCTGACCCTTCCCCCTACTTGTGCTCTTGCACTCTTTATCTCTTTCAAATGAATATATTAAAAGTCTTTAAAAATTCAATAAGATATTGTTACATTGAGTCTAGCACTATATGAAAAAGATAATACATTTTAACTAGGTGGAGTTCTCCTCACAGGAATGCAAGGTTGGCTTCACATTCAAAGTCAATAGTATAATTCAGTACATGAATAAAATGAACATGAATAGAATGAAAGAGAAAAAAATCAAATAATCACTTCATAGTTATAGTAAAGTATTTGACAGAAGTCAACATTCTTCATTGATTTAAAGAAAAAATTGTATTCCTACAATCATATTAATAAAGAAATATTAAATCCTTATGATTGGAATAAAGCAAGACTGTTCACTTTCACTACTTTATATAACAGTGTAGTAAAGGTTCTAGCCATTTTGTTAAAGAAAGAAAAGCATTTTAAAATTTCGTAAATATTGAAAAGGAGAACTATCAAAATTAGTAGACAACATGATTATGTACATAATAGAAAGAATTTAGTAATGTTTCAGGATGAAAGATCAATATATAAAATCAGTTGTATTTATGTATTATAGCAATGAATAATGGGAAGATGAAAAAAAAAACCTATTACAATAAAATTTTTAAAAATCATATACCTAAGGGCACCGAGGTAGTTCAGTCATTAAGTGTCTGCCTTCAAGCTGGGTCATGACCCCACGGTCCTGAGATCAAGTCCTACATTAGGCTCCCTGCTCAGTAGGGAAATTTGTAAGCTAATTCTATAATTTATATGGAAATATGAAGAGCATAGGCTAGTAAAAAACTCTTAAAGTAGTAAAATGAAGGTGGAGGAAATTCACTACCTTATTTCAAAAGGGCTACCAATATTAATTGTTCTGTACATGAATCTAGGCTGTACCATATGGCCATAATAACAGATAAATATTAATGAATGGGGTCCAAAATGTCTCCACATATGTGGGATCAGTTGATTTTCTACAAAAGCAGAAGTCATGTCAATGGGGAAAATAGGGACTGACTCTTCCAAAAAAAAAAAAGTACTGGGGTAATTGTCCCTGCATATTCAAAAATTAATTTGAAATAGCCAAAAATCTAAAAAATACTAGAATTTTTCAAAGATTTATTTAAAGGAGAGACAGAAAGAGCACATGCATGTGCAGCACATACATATACAGGGGAAAGGACAGAAGCAGAAAGAGAGGGAATCTTCAAGTTGACTCCCCATTGAGTATGGAGTCTGAAGCAGGGCTTGACCTCACCACCCATGAAATCATGACCTGAGCTGAAACTAAGAGTCAGATGCTTAACTGACTGAGCCACCCAGTCACCCTGACAAAGAAATTTTTTTAAAAAACATAAAATGTATTAAACATAAAAAGATAAGGTTATTTAGACCTCATTAAAATTGAAAATATCTTTTCATCAAAAGATACCATTAATAAACTAAGTAGGGAAATCCTTGCTTGGAAAATATATTCTCACCACAAACATCTGGAAAGGACCTCATACTCAGTATATCTAAACAACATTCCTAAAAATCAACACTAAAAATATGAACAACACACTTTTTAAAAAGACAAAAGATCTGAATAGACACTTCATAAAAAATAATATACCAACAACTAATAATGACATGAGAAGTTTCTCCAAATCATTAGTAATCAGGGAGATTCAAAATAAAAGATAACACTACACACTCAAGAGAATGATTCAGATTTAAAAGACTTGTAACACCTTATGTTTGTGAGAAGAGAAACAATTCCAACATTTATGTGCTGCTGATAGGAATGTAGAATAGAATGGCCATGTCAATAATTTCCTACAAAATTAAATATTTAGTGACACTATATCCCAACAATTTTATTCCTACATATTTTTGTACAAAAATCATCATCATCATCATCATCAGAGCAGTCTTAGTTATAGTGGCCAAAATCTGGGGAGGGGGGGAATCTATCAAAGGAAAATGGGGAAACATTGTATATTTATACCATGGAATACTATTCAGCAATGAAAAGAAATGAAGTATTAAAATATATACAACATGGATAAATCTCAAAAATTAATAATGAGTAAAAGAACTGGATACAAAAGAACAGATACTTTATTATTTCATTTATATTAAGTTTGTATAGCAGTTATAATGAACCATTAGCAGTAGAATTCAGAATAGTGGTTGGTTCAGAGGCACATGGAATCTTTTTGGGTAATTCTAGGTCATTATAATACTCTAATCTTGTCTGGGTACATCACGTAAAGTCAATGAACTAAATACTTAAGATCTGTGCAGTTTATACTTTGTAAATCACACTGTCAAAAGTATCATAAAAGAATAAAAATAAATATAAAACAAAATCAATATGTCCAAATATATGGAAACATTGTGAATATATTTAATGCCACTTAACTGTACACTTACAGCTGGTTAAAATGACTATATTGTGTTATGCATATTTAACTGCAATTTTTTTAAATGTATGGGAAATAATCATGAATTCACCCAACACTGATACCAGTGGTCACAATGGAAAGTAATTTTGAAGGATGGGACTGCAGAAAGTTTCACCTTTAACCTATAAGATTCACCATTTACCTGTAAACATCCAACTTTCTCATTTGTAGTATTTTCTTTACCTGGAAAAATGCAAAAAATAAGACAAGTAACTCTTGATCTCCTCACCTTTCAAACTCCTCTATTATCTAGTAACTGTAAAACATTCCAAGAGTAAAGAAGTCTAAATCTGACCCAGAAATACTTCCCAGTCTTTCGCCCTGCCCTATTCCCTTGCTTCCTCCCCATCCTCACCCTGGCTTACTTTACCCTCATTATAGTGTCTACAAAGGAACCTCTAATTAAATCATTGTATTGTCATCTCTAAGTTGGAGGAACATTTTCTGTGCAGTTTGGCCAGTGATTTTGCTGGGTTGGGGCAGGAGTTTTTTAGTATCCTTTAATGAGTTTTAAGATCGAACCGAAGTACTTGCTTTTATTTATGCCTCTGGTGCTTCCCTGACTCAGGTTCCCTGGAACTAATGATTCTTCACTGGCCTACCTTCCTTCAAAGATAGAAATTTCCTTCATACATGTTTTTCTTTCCCATTCTTTCTTTCCTTCTTGCCTTCCTTCCCTTTTCTCCTCCCCCTGCCCATCCCCTTCTCCTCCTCTCTTTTCCCTCTTTCTTCTGTTCCTCCTCGCCCTCCTTCCCCTGCTCCTGCTCCAGGAGAGGCTCACTTCAGGTTGGGAACCCCCAGCTCTGCATCTCTGATTTAAGGTTGAACTGGAAGTCCGGAGAACCTCACTGAAAATGCAGTCCAGCTTTGGAGCCTCCCAGTCTCTGAAGCTAGAATGAGATGATCCCATATTGCTAGGACTCTCAAAGGCCTAGCAAAAGCACATGTAAAGCCCTCTCTGAAGGAAGATAACATTGTCTGAACCTTCAAATTACTTCTATAAACAATTTTGCAGTTGCAAAATCTGGCATAAACTAAACAATAGCTAAGCACCCAAGGAGACATGAACACATGAAGGAGAATGAGCAGAAATGTCACGCAACATAATCAGACCCAGAGGACCTCTGGAAATTAATGTCAACAAAACAGGGATTTTAAAATAAGAATGAATCAATCAAACAAACAAATGGTACTTCTGTTTCTAAAAATCACCCTTGGGGCGCCTGGGTGGCTCAGTGAGTTAAGCCTCTGCCTTTGGCTCAGGTCATGATCTCAGGGTCGTTGGATCAAGCCCCGCATCAGGCTCTCTGCTCAGCAGGGAGCCTGCTTCCTCCTCGCTCTCTCTTTCTGCCTGCCTCTCTGCCTACTTGGGATTTGTCTGTCAAATAAATAAATAAAATCTTTAAAAAAAATAAAAAATAAAAATCACCCTTAATAAATGTACCTAGGAAGGAAATTCTAAGAGAAATGAGGAATGAGTCAAGCATTCAGAGGTGCTTTGTCTTCGAGTCCTGTTTTGGGTAGTGAATGAAGGAAGTACATTCCCAAGGCTCTGGTGTGGGACATTTGTGGAGGTCGGAGGGTGAAGGACACTAATGGGAAGGAGAAAGAAGAATTGGGTTCTGGAATCTCACCTTGCCCACACTCTGCTTTAGGTGATGTGTCTTAAAGAGGGACCATAGGATCTTGTTCCTTTCTCTGGATACAATTCAGAAGCATTGATCTAGACCTTCAAAGCTTGAAGGCATTTCCAGGACTTGAAGAATAAGACAGGACATACTTAATGATTTGGACAAATATAAGACTTACGTGAAAATTTTGAAGCTACAGCCATTCAGAAGAAAGTAGTTTGGGTATCCTCCAATGCTCAGACTCAACCATAGCATCACTACAACCTTTACTTATCAAAGTATCATATTGCCTACTTGATTATGAGCTTCATGAGGTTCATGAGGTTCATATCTGGACCTAGGTCTCTCTTACTATGTTTTTCCCAGTATTTATCATAGGCTTGGTGTTGAGCAGAGATTTAAGAAAGTTTCGATACAGAAATATGCAGTCACAAAACAAAGCATTTGGTGAGATTCTCATTACCATATTTTATGTTCATCAAATTAAACTGTATTGAGATTAACCTATGCAAAGTCACTCAGGTCAGTGAATAAAGCAGTACTCAATTCAACACTTAATAATAATAGATAAATTTATATAACACTATTATATACTAAGTACTATTCTAAGAATTTTACATGTATTAACTTTTAAATAATTTTATTTAGTAGGTATTTTAGGATCCTCATTTTTATAGATAAGAAAACTGAAACACAGAAAGGCTAGGTAATTTTCTCAGGCTCATGTGACTAGTAAAGGGCAGGTGTTTAGGCCCCAGAGCTCAACCTATTAACTACCACTTCCAATTCAATGGGGAAAAAAATCAGGGATTTAATCCTAGATTTCTTCTTTCTACGTGAGCTCATAATACAATGCTGCCCCCTTTCCAAAAGGCAATTTCTTCAATTAGAACTTTGTCTTGGCTCTGACTTTTGTTCTCTTAAGTGAAGGGATCCTGTTAAATATTTTTATTTGTTTTCATATCTTTAGTAGGTTAAGCATTTTTATTTTTTATAACATATTAAAAATGTGATTTGTGTGTATGATGTGCTGAACGGAAATGTGCTATCACCTAAATGAATGGGTTTTAGAGAAAACTAGTCAGTTCCATCCTATCCAACTGTGATAAAATGAAGTAAATTGACAGTACTTTCTTTCTGCATGAAGTTTTACTTAAAATATGTTTGACAAGCCTGCTAACCATACTAAATAAACCTTTTCCAAAGGACTTCATATTTTTCACACGTGCATGTAGCATAGTTTGCAAATATGGGATACAGTGTTTGCAGTGACATACAAGGTGGACTCTATCATTTTTGCAAATGGTCTAGTGAATTTTTAAAAATATATATTTATTTATTTGACAGAGAGCACAAGCAGGGGGAGCTGCAGGCAATGGCAGAGGGAGGCACATGCGCCCCATGGAGCAGGGAGCCTGATGCAGGGCTTGATCCCAGAACCCCAGGATCATGACCTGAGCAGAAGACAGGTGCTCAACCAACTGAGCCACCCAGGGACCCCTGGTCTAGTGACTTTTAAACTACTGGTTTCGGTTAAGGGTCCATTGCCAACATTGGATGCTTTTCCTGCTGAGGACCATTGGTGTGTTTTTCAAAATATTAAACTATGTTTACTATTCTACACATACATATTTTTATGTAGACAAAAGACATTAATTTGCTATGTCAGCATGTCAATTTTAGGTAAGTATCAAATATATGCTACATATCTGTAGTTTTATGGACTTGATACATATAAAGTCTTCTAGTTTCAAACTTATTTAAATGTCAATTTTTTCAGCCAGAAATGTGAGAATTGTTATCTACTTAAGTCCAATACAGAGCATAAAGAGGATTTTCATAGAACTAAAGCACCATTTACTGAAATTTAAATAAAAGGAAGTAGTCTATGATAATATAGTATTTGAAAAAATTGCAACACAGTTGGGGAAATCTCTTCATGTTATTAAGAAGAGTGAAGCAAGAGGAAAGCATTTAAGTGAACTGAGAAATGTATTCCCCCATGGGATGAGATATCCCATTAGTGCAAATGTGGCCCTGAGCTCTGTATGAAGATGAACCTTAGGTCAAAAGCAATGCAATCTGTGGAACTCAATTCAACCACATTCCAGCTAATACTGTACAATGGAAGGCTTTTATGGGCTCATCATTACTTATCACCTATTGCAGTTCCCAAAGGTCAGGACTGCTTTAATTGCACTTAAAACTAAATACAAGAAAAGTACTAATACAATGGACTTGTTTTTTTGCTGATTTTATGGTTTCTTTAAACAATATGAATATTCCATTGAGAAAGTACCTGGATTATCACAAACAGTGATCACCATGCTCCGTATCATCCAACACCCTCCAAATCCATTTTCCATTCTTTTCCACAGATGCAAGAAGTCAGCCTGTAAAGGACCACAGCAAGTGATTGATTCCTCCATGGCTTGCTGTTGGGTAGGTCAATCGGGAGCCCAGAAGATCAAAAGGAAAGAGAAGAGTGTAGGTGGTTTGCCTCAGGATGGTCCTCTTCCTAGACAGAAGGTCTGTTTCCCTCAAAACTTATGATTTTCCCTTTGCAATTCCAGTACTCCGAGGGGTGGCCACATCCCTACTGATATCAATCCCAAAGTTCTACACTACCTCTTGAAATGTCTCTCCACCCTGCTCACCCGTCTTTTCTGTACTCCCCTTACACAACATGCCCCACTCCCCACCAAGTGAATTATCCCAGCTGGAGTGTGCCGTCAGGTTCTACTTGGGGTGCTGGTGTGTTAAATTAATAACACAGTGAGGCACCTGGGTGGCTCAGTGGGTTGAGCCTATGCCTTTTGGCTCACATCATGACCTCCGGGTCCTGGGATTGAGCCCTATATCGGGCTCTCTGCTCGGAAGGGAACCTGCTCCCCCCACCCCCACCTGCCTCTCTGCCTACTTGTGATCTCTGTCTGTCAAATAAATGAATAAAATCTTTAAAAATAAATAAATAAAATTAATAACACAAGAAAAATGTTTTAAGCTCTCAGATGTAGTACATTAGCATTTAGAAGTAGTATTAAAATTCTTCTGTGAATCAGGAATATATAACCACCTTTTACTTGTAAAATAGTTTAAAACATTTTAACTAAAATAACCAGAGAACTTACTAAATCCCTTTTTTATCCTTTACTGGACAATATAAATGGCATATCAAATTCTGACTTAAAAGACTGTTCTTCATTTTTTTATTGACCACTTGTTATATACCAGGCACTCTGTTAAGCTATGGAGATGTAAGGATTGATAAGAAAATGATCCCTGCCTCTGAGGAGCTCACATGTATCAGCTGATAATTATAATGGCATGTGACAAGTATGATAACGAATAAGAGAAAGAACATTATAAAAACTCACCTTGAGAATCCATGAGAGAGTGTCCTGCAGGAAGAGGGATTATTTTAAAAGATGTAAGAAACTGAACCCTTTTATGGCCTTGAGAGAAGGAGTAAATTCCTGAAAGAGATACCAAAGAATTGAGTTAAGAGAAAGAACAAAACTAAGGTGTCATAAGCTAATGACATATCTTTAAAAAAAAAGAATAGTTTAACAAGAGATATCTTCTGTTTACATGCATGATGCATGGTAGAGTATTTTAAATTATTAAAATCAGATCAAGTGCTGCAGTCCAGAAGGACTCTATCTCAACCTGAGGATTTATTATCACTCAGCCATCTGTGACCAATAGTCCCTACAGAATTGTTCCAAATTTATTTTCTAAAGTTAAATCTATGATAGAAAAAAAAACTGACACCTTTTCAGTAGGTGAACATCTGGATTCATTTTGAACAGGTTAAGAACCAGATACCTGCTATTTTAAATTTTTAATGAGCATAAGGAATAATGTAGAAATACTTTATTGTAATAAATATTGTAATAAAGTAGAAATAATTACCTAGCTAAACTGGAAGAATACTAAAATGTCTAAAAACTGCATAATACAGTTTTAAAGATTTCTTTGTAAAACAGCAGGCCATTGGGGGAAAAAATGTTTAATTTAGGTTGGGTAGTCCACCAACTTTCTTTAAAATGAAAGATTGGTAATTAAAAGATTATCTTAAAAATGCATTTCAAATCTGAATGTCTGCAAGTTAGGTAACATGCATATAATAGGGCTGGTGAAGGGATGGAGTGTAAAAATACCATAGAAACATTGTTAATTATAACCTCCCTGTGACCAAGGAACTAGGAGCCTAAGAGTTATCAGAACCAGCAGCTTGATTATACTACCAGCATTCCTAAACACGGGGAAATTTTGTCCAAATGCCACTTTTCCATGGACATACATAACCACAACCAAGATCCTTTCTACAGAAAGTGTACCAATTTTCATTCCCACTAAACAGTCTATGAAGTGTTACTAACAGTGAGTAGCAACTGTTTTTCAGTTGTAGCTAATAGGTGCAGGATTGTGTTAAACATTGTTATTACAAACTGTATAAATCTAATGAGACTAAAATTGTTTTCAACTTTCAATCACTTCTGAGATGTATCAGTGTGTGAGAATCAGTTGTTTTACATTGCCGTTCTTTTAAATTGGCCATATCAATATCATTTCATTTCTTTACATACTAATGTCATGTCAGGCTAAGTACAATGGAATTTAGTCGTAAGGTTACCCAACATATGACTTTCAACTGTTTGAGAGAGGTTTCGGAGACTGTACAGTATTTGCATTTTGATAGAGGAAAATTATGAATATTTGCTCTATCCTTTCTAGGTAAGTCAAAAACCTTCAATTTATAGAGAAATTTGATTTAACGTAGCAAGTCTTATAAATATCTTAGATTAAGCATACAAAATTCAATTACTCAAGCAGGGTAGTATGGATACAACTTTTTCCTTCCTATTTAAAGGCAAATTATGGGAATAAACTCATTGTTCTAAACAATGAGTAGTATCAGTACTATTTTTTTTATGACTTACATCTTGATTCAACATATAATACATCTTTAAAATAATACTTTTTTTTCCTCGTAAGGGATCCATAGTCATTTTGCAAGAGAATTTCTTAACCACATAATGTTTCTTAACAACTCAAGATATTTTAAGACATTTAAATATATTTCAAATGCTTCCTCCAATTCTTATTGTTAAATCCTGAAGTTTCTAATTAGCACAGAGTTCTTTCTTACAACTATTTTCTGTTTGAGAATGAAAAAAAATTCACTGTCAACACATTAGTGTAATATAAATGTAGGTAATTTCAAAGCCATTATTGCTTTCAAAAGTGATAACACTTCATACTATAATAATTTAGCCACATGTTACACTTTCTTTTATTTACTGAGCAGCCACTATAAGCTGGCACTGTGCTCTGAGGTTATGAATATGAAAGGATAAAACTCTAAAATCAAAGTGCTTATGATCAGGGTTACCTACCTTGTCAAATAAAAAAAAAATGCCCAGTTGGATATGAATTCCAGATAAAAAATTTTTAACATAAATGTGTACCAAATATGTCCTAGGACATACTTAGACTAAACAAAAAAATTGTTGTTCATCAGGATTCAAATTTAACTGGGCATTCAGTATTTTATCTGGCAAGCCAATTATGAAATAATAGAAGAGTAACAAAAGACGTTATTTCTTCTAAAAAATGTAAAGAGTTGTATTAATGCTATAAAATAGGGACTTAACCATGCTATACAGATTCAGAGTTGGGAGATCAGAGGATTTATTAAAAGGTTATTTCCGAACTGGGTCTCAAGCAAGACAGATTTAGAGAGGTGATCATCATTAATGTTCCAGAAAAGGAGAAAGCATGAGTAAAGGTGGATGGGAAAGAAGGAGCCAAAAATATCTGATAGTATAGTCAGTATCAACTGGCAAAGAGATTCATACCGGGAGATAGTAAAGAGGAGTATCACAAACAGTATATGTAGAAGTCTCAAGTCATAAATTAAGAAGGATATTAATTATAAATTCTAGGGTATAATAGTCTAAACTATAGGTTGGTGGCGTTTTTTCTACCTGGAGGAAAAAAAAAAAACCATTCTATATCAAGAGCGATAGCTCCCTCTGCTGATCGAAAGTAGAAAAATCCTCAACTGCTATCAAAGATCATTGTAATGTTGAGACAAAGACGGGACTTTCATTAATAAACTATCTGGTAATATTAGCGATATCTTGGAAGATATTCTTTAAAGCTAAGCATGTGTATTTTTCTATATACTGCAATTCAGAAACTTCTCAGTGACAGAAAAGACTTGAAAAGTTGGGGGATTCATTCAAAGCCATTAAATGGAAAATGTCAAATTGCTTAAATGAAGTTTTCCAAAGGTCTTTCTTCCTCACCATGGCTGTCTTTTCTGCCTAATCTCACTGAAATCAGGGCAAACCCTAAATATGTTATTAAATGGATTTTCTAGCCACCTAGAAGAGAGCTATGCATAAACAAGTCTCACTCTGCAGCTTCTAAAAGCACTGTTTCCATTCAAAATCCACTGAAACATAAATGCCAGAAGAGGGGCTTGCCAATCTGCACTTTTTTTTTTTTTTTTTAAGATTTTATGTATTTATTTGACAGAGAGAGAGAGTGGGAGAGCACAAGCAGGGGGACCAGCAGAGGGAGAGGGAGAAGCAGACTTCCTGTTGAGCAGGGAACCTAATGCTGAGCTCCATCCCAGGACCCTGGGTTCATGACCCCAGCTGAAAGCAGGGAAGCACTTAAGCGACTGAGCCACCCAGACGCCCCCAATCTGCACTTTTAACAATTGCCCCCAAGTGATTCTTTTCGAACTAGTGTAGGAAACACTTCTCAGATACAAATATTCCTTAACGAACTCAAACTCTTCAGCTAACTTGTTGCTGAACAGCTGACTCCTGATGATTCTCAATTAATTAGCACCACCTGTTTAACAAAAGTGAATCGCTCCCCATTGTCTATTAGATCAACTCTAAAACTTCTCTCTGGCAGGAATTCAGACTCTCTACCAGCTGGTCTTGTCTCCGATGCTCACATCCATGTCTGAAGACCCAATTCCAGCCAGGCTGCTCCTCCCCTGGTCCACACTCTACCCTGTATCTCCCTGCACAACGATTACCCTGCAGGAAAAGACGACTTCACTTCTTCTGAGGCTTAGCTCAAGTCTCCACATTTACAGCTGACTTAGACAGCCTGTCATGTCTTTGTCACCAAAAAAATCTAAACAAAAATATTTATTCCAGGGGTGCCTGGGTGGTTCAGTGGGTTAAGGCCTCTGCCTTCAGCTCAGGTCATGGTCTCAGGGTGCTGGGATCAAGCCCCACATTGGGCTTTTTGCTCGGCGGGAAGCCTGCTTCCTCCTCTCTCTCTGCCTGCCTCTCTGCCTACTTGTGATCTCTATCTGTCAAATAAATAAATAACATCTTTTAAAAAATTTTATTCCAGCTGCACAATGTGCATACCCTTAGAAAAGTGCCAATAACATGATACTCTCGGTCTTATTCATTTTTTTTTAATGTTTAACTAAGCTTACAGACATTATATTGTGGTTGTGGGGCCAGCCTACCTCATGGCCAGCTCTCCGTGTATCAGAGGTAGGTCTCAGCTGTCCAGCAAGAATGTCTAGCCATTTTTTTAGACCATATATATATATATATATATATATATATATAATGGGATCTGTCATGATTCTGTGCACACTAAAGCCCTTTAATAAGTACTGGAGGAGTTGACTACAGTGTGACCAATCCTTATCATGCCTTACTTAGCATAAGGTCACTTTAGTAATTCCAAACCTGTGGAATTCATTAATACTTCAATTTCTAGCTATATGACTGACTAGTTAACCTGAAAACATCAACCTGACAGTATGACAAGTGCTATATAAGGATAAGCAAATATTCTTTAAGATATATTAAAGACAAAATTTTTACAAGATTTTATTTATTTTTATGAGAGAGAGAAGAGTGAGTGTGTCAAGCGGGGGTGGGAGACGGACCAGAGGGAAAAGAGACTCCCTGCTGAGCAGGGAGCCTGACGCGGGGCTCCATCCCAGAACCCCGGGATCATGACCTGAGCCAAAGGCCGATGCTTAACTGACTGAGCCACCCAGGGGCCCCTAAAAACAAATTTTTTAAATCACTTCCCATATGCCCATCATCCAGCCAAACAACCATCAACCACAGTCAACCCACTGCCCCATCGAAACTCCCACCCACTCCTTTCCATCCATGTACTATGTGAAAGCAAGTTTCTTATACCACCTGTATAGATTTGCATATTAATCTCTAAAAGGAATGACTTTATTTTTTAACAAACTGTATGTCAGTATTACACTTCAAATATTCCTTACTATTCTTAAATATCCGGTGTATAAATTTCTAATTGCCTCTTAACCATCATTAGTGGATTTTTTTAAGCATTAAAAAAATTCCAGATCTATTTCTTAAAAATAAGAGAGTCAAGATATTATCCAAATTTTTTAAAAAATTAAAATGCCAAAATAAAATTTAAATGCCAGGCATGTTTGACACAGAACCAAACAGAACTAGTGATTAGGAAATAAATGTACTTGCTACAGCAGAAGCCCCCTGAATATTCAAACTTTAAGGCTATTATGTTCACTTTTCTGACATAAGATTTCTGTCTGCAATTAGTGTCTGCTGTCATGAGCTAGAACATCAAGCTGCTCTATGTATATATTCAGGGCTGAATTTCAGCCAGATCCCTGCAGAGTGTATGAAATGTAGAATATATCCCATAACAGTTTGTTACTTGATTTGAAATGACCAAAACTGCCTTGGACTAAACACTCTTGCCTACTTAACGAGCGTCAGTTTGATGTGGGAGTGCCCATCATGCATTAATTAGACAAATAAATAGACCAAAACAGAGCAGAACGTACATATCCAGGTCATCCGATGAAGTTGCGCACTAGTTGTACTAGCTTCCTATTGCTACAAAGCAAATTACTATAGACTTAGTGGCTTTCAACAATCCCCATTTGTTATTTCACAATTGGGTAGGTCAGGAGTCTGGGATAACATGATTGGGTTCTCTCCTTAGGGTCTCACAGGGCTGCAGTGAAGGTGCCAGCAGGCTTGTCTGTTACCTAAAGGATGTAGCAGAATCCACTTCCAAATTCATAAAGGTTGTTGGCTGAATTTCATTCCTTTGCCGTTGTAGGACTGAGGTCCCCATTTCCTTGCTGGGTGTCAGATCCTAGGGGTCATGTGCAATCCATGGCACGTGGTCCCCTCTGTTTTGAAAACCAGTAGCAGTGCACCACATGTCCCTCAAGCTTTGGATCTCTGACTTCATTCTTTTCTACCAGTTGTTACAACTCTGCTTTTAAAGGGCTTGTGAGATTATATTATGCCCACCCAGATCACCTCCCTTTTTCCAAATAATATAATCATGGGATTTGTATCTCATTCCACTACTCTTAAAGTGGGGGGAGTCTACATAGGCAAGAGTCATTGGGGTCACTCTCATAATCTGCCTACTATATAACTACTAAGTTATGTTTTATTTTTTTAAAAAGATTGTGTATTTATTAATACAACAAACATTTATGGCAGTCCAGCTATATGCCAGGGCTGTTCATACAAAGTTTAATAAACCATGGTCAGCACCCTCAAGGAGAGTGACTTATGAATCTATCTTTACTGTGATGAATGTAGCAACAGAGATCCTAAAATGTTCACTGGTGGGGCATAAAGGAGGGAGGGAGGGATCTGAATCTTGCAGGATTGTAGGTGGGTAGTTGCTTAGGATGAGTATACTAAAGCACCAGAACAGATCTCAGAGGACCTTGCATATCACACCAAAGAATTTTTACTCTACTCTGTAGATAGGATAGAGACATTGGTGGTTATTACGCAAGAGAACGATGTGAGATTCTCCCAAACACCAGACACTGAGACTGTGAAGTTATCACTAGCAATAAATGGTAAAATACCAGCCACACCATATGCAGACTGACTCACTATTATTGTTACTGCATTTGGGAGAAGTGAATTCTGATGACCTAGTGGCCAAAAATGTTGGTGCAATCTTCAAAAGAACTTGATTTATAACCAGACTATCGCCTAGGCACTGAGAAAATCTGACTCAGCCTGGCATCTCCTCCATCACTATCCTGTGACAAATTTCTAATTTGCCATACATAATCTATGTCATACTTCCAAAATTCCATGACTTTCTCACCCACCCTCTTCCAGGCTTTTCAACTACCTACAAAAAAGGTTTTCTTTTATATACTAGAATTAAAGCTTTGCACACATTTAAAAAAAAAAAAAAACGCACATTTTATACCTGCTGTTGCTTCCTGAGAAAAGGTTACAGGAATCTCAAGTAAATTTTAATGAGTTGGATTCTTAGGTCTCAGAACTGATTTATGTGGGAGAAAGCATTTGAGATTTTGTAGTAAGTGCATGGTCGACATGAATTACCATGTAGGTGTACACCATTCTACATATGGTGTCCTCTTATTTTAAAAAGTAACCAAGTTACAGAAACTGGATAATTTTTAAATGTCACTGTTGGATCTCAGCTAAATATTTAGAAAATCAAATTTCTGCTTCCTAGAAGTGACTCATCATTAAGTTTTTATCAGTGAAATACATTGTTTAAGGAAATAAAAGTGAGAGAGAAAAAAATATTTCCTGATTAAGATGGGGGTGAGATTAAGTAGCTCCCTTCCCATTATCTTCTGTATTTGTATGTCCATTCTCATCTCCCTCATGTTACCAGACACGTGTATGACCAGATTCTATTTGAAGTTTCAGCTCAACTAGTCTCCCCTTAGAATGGGAGTTTTCTGCCAAAATCTATAAAGTAGAGAATTAGAAGAGCATGAACATTCAAGGTTTCTGACTTACAAGAAGACAGGCCTTGGGGCACCTGGGCGGCTCAGTCAGTTTGTTGTCTGCCTTCAGCTCAGGTCATGATCCCAGAGTCCTGGGATCGAGCCCCGTGTCCAGCTCCCTGCTCACCGGGAGTCTTCTTCTGCTTCTTCTGTGCATTTGTGCTTTCTCTCTCTCAAACAAATAAATAAATCTTAGGGGGGGGGAAAAAAGACAGATCAACATTTTTTAAATAAGAAAGATCAAAAATCAACATATTAGTAGAAACTCAAAAGAATATAATGTCATCTTTTGTATTATTTCAGAAAATTCATATTGTTATAAGGTTAACAGGAAATTTTAAGGCTCTTAAAAAATACCTTTTGAACTATCTAAATTTCTCAAAAACCATTTTATTTTATTCAACCAAAAAAAGTTTTCCAAGAACCTACTGTGTGCCAGCATTCTGCTAGACATGGGAAATATAATCATAAACAAGATATTTCATCAGATTTTATTTTAACCAGAGGGCGTTAGGAGTCTTGTCCAATTTTTTCAAACACCAACAGGATATAGGAAGTGGAGGATTTTTTTTTGCTTCTTTTTTTTTTCATTTTTATTGAGATTTAATTGGCATGTAAAATGATGTAAGTTTAGGTGCACAATTTGTTTGCTTTTTTTTATACATTGTATATTAAAAAATAATTACCAATATAGTGTTGCTAATACCTCCGTCCCATCACATACCTACCATTTCTTTTTTGTAATGAGAACATTTAAGATCTACTCTCCTAGCAACTTGGAAGTATATAATACAGTAGTATTAACTATAGTCACCATACTGTACCTTACTTAGATCCCAGAACTCATTCATCTTGTAACTGGAAGGTTGTACCCTTTGAGCACACATCTCCTCCTTTCCCCCATCCCATGGCCCCTAGCCATTACCATTCTACTCTTCTATGAGTCTGGCTTTTTTAGATTCTACTTATGAGTGAAATTATACAGTATTTGCCTTTCTCTGTCTGACTTATTTCACATATCCTATACCTTCAAGCTCTTTCGATGTCATCACAAGTGGCAGGGTTTCCTTCTTTCTCAAGCTGGATATTGTATCACACATATAGACCACGTTTTTGATCCCTTCACTTATTGACACTTAGGTTGTTTCCATAACTTGGATATTAAATAAAACAATCTTCCCAGCCAGATGTTGTGTCTTCTCACTCTGAAGAATCCAATTTGTTTGTCTTATTAGAGCCCTCAGCCTGTTCTTCTTTGTATTCAAATTATTTATGTAATTGTCCTTTTAATCACCTCTGTCATACATCACTGCTCACTATACCCTACCCTGCCCCAACATGCCTTTTCTGAACTAAATCTCCTTAAAAAAGGACTTTCTGTTTCTTTCACAGCCCTCAGCACAAGTGTTAAGGAAATATTTGCCAAACTGAAATGTATTCATTAAATACATGTACTCATCTATAACTTTGGTGACTCAGTGAAGGAGTTTCATGATGCTTCACAGCATCTATTCCTCTGGTCTCATAGAGTTATGGAAAAATCTATTATTTTGCCTTTTCCTGGACTAGCAAAGTTGCCAATACACATAAAGCCCATTGAATAGTACTAAGAAATAAAATATTATTTTCTGAAACAGTATTAGAAAATGGATTGTCAACAATTTAAAGGCCATGTTGTCCAATTCCAAGGGTAACTCCCAGAATTGTTTGGTCTCCACAGAGCAGGTCAGCCAAACTTCTGTGAGATAGGCCCCTGGGCAATTTTACAGGTTGAAAAATTAACTTTCCTTGCCTTAAAAAATATAACAATTGGATAATTTCTACTAACATATATAAGGGTATATAAATCTTTGTTTCAACATCAGCCAAGATATTAGATACATTGAAGAATTTGGAGCATTAGCAAATATTTCTGGAACTTTAGATAATTAGATAATAATAGTTTTCAAGAACAAAACTCAATTCACTTAATCTACCAACAGGCTCTAAATTCACAGATTTCAAGTACAAACTAGAACACCTAACTTTGGGCTGGAGATCTTCTGAGTGACAAGCAGCTTACTCTCATGCTACCAAGAACAATGGAAAATGGCTTATGAGTGATTTTCTTGATGGTAAGTACCTTATCTTATCTTTTCATGAGATATAAACATACTAAAAATAAAATAATTCCTACTCTCAACCACACTCTACCATTCTAACACTCCTTGAAATCAGATAGAATCTTTGTTGCATCAGCAAACGTTTTTAGCAATGTCCTCTTCAACTTGATTCGCCTGGTATTAAAAGCATTCATATTTTGGGGCTGCCTGGGTGGCTCGGTGGGTTAAGCCTCTGCCTTCAGCTTGGGTCCTGATCTCAGGGTTCTGGGATCAAGTCCCACATCAGGCTCTCTGCTAGGCAGGAAGCCTGCTTCCTCCTCTCTCTCTCTCTCTCTACTTGTGATCTCTCTCTCTGTCAAATAAATAAAATCTTTAAAAAAAAAAAAAAAAGCATTCATATTTTGAAAGACACCTTACCAAAGCACTGTTAGCCTAAGCCTTTATTAGACAGTGCCTGGCAGGAAAAGATTCTCTAGAGGGGTCTTTTCCTGGGAGAGGAAGACAAGATGTTTTATAAGGCAAGAGAGCATCACCAATGTGTAAAAGAACTGCTACGGGATAAAGTCAAAGGAAACAGAGAGTGGAGAGGAACAAGTACCAGAGGCAAAGACAAGCGAATGCCAGAGTGGGAAACACTCAAGTCTGAATTCCTTCACAGTTTTCTCATCATTGGTAAGTGTGTTGAAAGTAAAGTCCAACACAACATAAGAAAATCAAATTTTAATAACAAAGAACAACAAAACTCCATAGTACATAGATAGCTTCTAGCTCAGTACATGTGTCATTTCTAATATGGATTTTGTTAAAAACGCTCATCCAGCTCCAGCTGAGTAGAGAACATTAATTTTTGTTAACATTTTGCAGAATAATGGAGTTACTTGTTGGTAGAAATCGATTTCAAACAATGGTTACATGAAGTCTTTTTGTGATTTAAAACAATATTAGGTTTCGTTACATGATTTTTGTGAGTATTTCTGTTTTGGTTGCCATGTAAACTGCAGAATTAACTTTTATGCATTGTGTATTTACTTGTTCATTTTGAAAATATATATTTATTAAACCACTATTATAAGTAAAATGTTTTGCTAGAATATCATAGAAAATAAAGTGTTTGATTTAGAGGCTTTGACCTGCTTGGGATAAAATAGAGATAAAATATTAATGAGAATCATTGGCACAAGATAAACATCTATATGTTTATTTTCTTTTTTTTTTTTT
>NW_019154126.1:8961871-8966782 GCF_002288905.1 Enhydra lutris kenyoni
CTCCCAATCCCATCTTGTTTCATTTACTCTTCTCCTACCCCCTTAACCCCCCATGTTGCATCTCCTCTCCCTCATATCAGGGAGATCATATGATAGTTGTCTTTCTCTGATTGACTTATTTCACTAAGCATGATACCCTCTAGTTCCATCCACGTCGTCGCAAAAGGCAAGATTTCATTTCTTTTGATGGCTGAATAGTATTCCATTGTGTATATATACCACATCTTCTTTATCCATTCGTCTGTTGATGGACATCTAGGTTCTTTCCATAGTTTGGCTATTGTAGACATTGCTGCTATAAACATTCGGGTGCACGTGCCCCTTCGGATCACTACGTTTGTATCTTTAGGGTAAATACCCAGCAGTGCAATTGCTGGGTCATAGGGTAGTTCTATTTTCAACATTTTGAGGAACCTCCATGCTGTTTTCCAGAGTGGTTGCACCAGCTTGCATTCCCACCAACAGTGTAGGAGGGTTCCCCTTTCTCCGCATCCTCGCCAGCATCTGTCATTTCCTGACTTGTTAATTTTAGCCATTCTGACTGGTGTGAGGTGGTATCTCATTGTGGTTTTGATTTGTATTTCCCTGATGCCGAGTGATGTGGAGCACTTTTTCATGTGTCTGTTGGCCATCTGGATGTCTTCTTTGCAGAAATGTCTGTTCATGTCCTCTGCCCATTTCTTGATTGGATTATTTGTTCTTTGGGTGTTGAGTTTGCTAAGTTCTTTATAGATTTTGGACACTAGCCCTTTATCCGATATGTCATTTGCAAATATCTTCTCCCATTCTGTCAGTTGTCTTTTGGTTTTGTTAACTGTTTCCTTTGCTGTGCAAAAGCTTTTGATCTTGATGAAATCCCAATAGTTCATTTTTGCCCTTGCTTCCCTTGCCTTTGGCGATGTTCCTAGGAAGATGTTGCTGCGGCTGAGGTCGAAGAGGTTGCTGCCTGTGTTCTCCTCAAGGATTTTGATGGATTCCTTTCTCACATTGAGATCCTTCATCCATTTTGAGTCTATTTTCGTGTGTGGTGTGAGGAAATGATCCAATTTCATTTTTCTGCATGTGGCTGTCCAATTTTCCCAACACCATTTGTTGAAGAGGCTGTCTTTTTTCCATTGGATATTCTTTCCTGCTTTGTCGAAGATTAGTTGACCATAGAGTTGAGGGTCTATTTCTGGGCTCTCTATTCTGTTCCATTGATCTATGTGTCTGTTTTTGTGCCAGTACCATGCTGTCTTGATGATGACAGCTTTGTAATAGAGCTTGAAGTCCGGAATTGTGATGCCACCAACTTTGGCTTTCTTTTTCAATATTGCTTTGGCTATTCGAGGTCTTTTCTGGTTCCATATAAATTTTAGGATTATTTGTTCCATTTCTTTGAAAAAAATGGATGGTACTTTGATAGGAATTGCATTAAATGTGTAGATTGCTTTAGGTAGCATAGACATTTTCACAATATTTATTCTTCCAATCCAGGAGCATGGAACATTTTTCCATTTCTTTGTGTCTTCCTCAATTTCTTTCATGAGTACTTTATAGTTTTCTGTGTATAGATTCTTAGTCTCTTTGGTTAGATTTATTCCTAGGTATCTTATAGTTTTGGGTGCAATTGTAAATGGGATGGACTCCTTAATTTCTCTTTCTTCTGTCTTGTTGTTGGTGTAGAGAAATGCAACTGATTTCTGGGCATTGATTTTATATCCTGACACTTTACTGAATTCCTGTACAAGTTCTAGCAGTTTTGGAGTGGAGTCTTTTGGGTTTTCCACATATAGTATCATATCATCTGCGAAGAGTGATAGTTTGACTTCTTCTTTGCCAATTTGGATGCCTTTAATTTCCTTTTGTTGTCTGATTGCTGAGGCTAGGACTTCTAGTACTATGTTGAATAGCAGTGGTGATAATGGACATCCCTGCCGTGTTCCTGACCTTAGCGGAAAAGCTTTCAGTTTTTCTCCATTGAGAATGATATTTGCGGTGGGTTTTTCATAGATGGCTTTGATAATATTGAGGTATGTGCCCTCTATCCCTACACTTTGAAGAGTTTTGATCAGGAAGGGATGCTGGACTTTGTCAAATGCTTTTTCAGCATCTATGGAGAGTATCATATGGTTCTTGTTCTTTCTTTTATTAATGTGTTGTATCACATTGATTGATTTGCGGATGTTGAACCAACCTTGCAGCCCTGGAATAAATCCCACTTGGTCGTGGTGAATAATCCTTTTCATGTACTGTTGAATCCTATTGGCTAGTATTTTGGCGAGAATTTTTGCATCTGTGTTCATCAAGGATATTGGTCTGTAGTTCTCTTTTTTGATGGGATCCTTGTCTGGTTTTGGGATCAAGGTGATGCTGGCCTCATAAAATGAGTTTGGAAGTTTTCCTTCCATTTCTATTTTTTGGAACAGTTTCAGGAGAATAGGAATTAGTTCTTCTTTAAATGTTTGGTAGAATTCCCCCGGGAAGCCATCTGGCCCTGGGCTTTGGTTTGTTTGGAGATTTTTGATGACTGTTTCAATCTCCTTACTGGTTATGGGTCTGTTCAGGCTTTCTATTTCTTCCTGGTTCAGTTGTGGTAATTTATATGTCTCTAGGAATGCATCCATTTCTTCCAGATTGTCAAATTTGTTGGCGTAGAGTTGCTCATAGTATGTTCTTATAATTGTCTGTATTTCTTTGGTGTTCGTTGTGATCTCTCCTCTTTCATTCATGATTTTATTTATTTGGGTCCTTTCTCTTTTCTTTTTGATAGGTCTGGCCAGGGGTTTATCAATCTTATTAATTCTTTCAAAGAACCAGCTCCTAGTTTCGTTGATTTGTTCTATTGTTTTTTTGGTTTCTATTTCATTGATTTCTGCTCTGATCTTTATGATTTCTCTTCTCCTGCTGGGTTTAGGGTTTCTTTCTTCTTCTTTCTCCAGCTCCTTTAGATGTAGGGTTAGGTTGTGTACCTGAGACCTTTCTTGTTTCTTGAGAAAGACTTGTACCGCTATATATTTTCCTCTCAGGACTGCCTTTGCTGTGTCCCACAGATTTTGAACCATTGTGTTTTCATTATCATTTGTTTCCATGAATTTTTTCAATTCTTCTTTAATTTCCTGGTTGACCCATTCATTCTTTAGAAGGATGCTGTTTAGTCTCCATGTATTTGGGTTCTTTCCAAATTTCCTCTTGTGATTGAGTTCTAGCTTCAGAGCATTGTGGTCTGAAAATATGCATGGAATGATCCCAATTTTTTGATACCGGTTGAGACCTGATTTAGGACCGAGGATGTGATCTATTCTGGAGAATGTTCCATGTGCACTAGAGAAGAATGTGTATTCTGTTGCTTTGGGATGAAATGTTCTGAATATATCTGTGATGTCCATCTGGTCCAGTGTGTCATTTAAGGCCTTTATTTCCTCGTTGATCTTTTGCTTGGATGATCTGTCCATTTCAGTGAGGGGAGTGTTAAAGTCCCTTACTATTATTGTATTATTGTTGATGTGTTTCTTTGATTTTTGTTATTAATTGGTTTATATAGTTGGCTGCTCCCACGTTAGGGGCATAGATATTTAAAATTGTTAGATCTTCTTGTTGGACAGATCCTTTGAGTATGATATAGTGTCCTTCCTCATCTCTTATTATAGTCTTTGGCTTAAAATCTAATTGATCTGATATAAGGATTGCCACTCCTGCTTTTTTCTGATGTCCATTAGCATGGTAAATTCTTTTCCACCCCCTCACTTTAAATCTGGAGGTGTCTTCGGGTTTAAGATGAGTTTCTTGTAGGCAACATATAGATGGGTTTTGTTTTTTTATCCATTCTGATACCCTGTGTCTTTTGATTGGGGCATTTAGCCCATTCACATTCAGGGTAAGTATTGAGAGATATGAATTTAGTGCCATTGTATTGCCTGTAAGGTGACTGTTATTGTATATTGTCTCTGTTCCTTTCTGATCTACTACTTTTAGGGTCTCTCTTTGCTTAGAGGACCCCTTTCAATATTTCCTGTAGAGCTGGTTTGGTATTTGCAAATTCTTTCAGTTTTTGTTTGTCCTGGAAGCTTTTAATCTCTCCTTCTATTTTCAATGATAGCCTAGCTGGATATAGTATTCTTGGCTGCATGTTTTTCTCGTTTAGTACTCTGAATATATCATGCCAGCTCTTTCTGGCCTGCCAGGTCTCTGTGGATAAGTCTGCTGCCAATCTAATATTTTTACCATTGTATGTTACAGACTTCTTTTCCCGGGCTGCTTTCAGGATCTTCTCTTTGTCACTAAGACTTGTAAATTTTACTATTAGGTGACGGGGTGTGGACCTATTCTTATTGATTTTGAGGGGGGTTCTCTGAATCTCCTGGATTTTGATGCTTGTTCCCTTTGCCATATTGGGGAAATTCTCTCCAATAATTCTCTCCAATATACCTTCTGCTCCCCTCTCTGTTTCCTCTTCTTCTGGAATCCCAATTATTCTAATGTTGTTTCATCTTATGGTGTCACTTATCTCTCGAATTCTCCCCTCGTGGTCCAGTAGCTGTTTGTCCCTCTTTTGCTCAGCTTCTTTATTCTCTGTCATTTGGTCTTCTATATCGCTAATTCTTTCTTCTGCCTCATTTATCCTAGCAGTGAGAGCCTCCATTTTTGATTGCACCTCATTAATAGCTTTTTTGATTTCAACTTGGTTAGATTTTAGTTCTTTTATTTCTCCAGAAAGGGCTTTTATATCTCCCGAGAGGGTTTCTCTAATATCTTCCATGCCTTTTTCGAGCCCGGCTAGAACCTTGAGAATCGTCATTCTGAACTCTAGATCTGACATATTACCAATGTCTGTATTGATTAGGTCCCTAGCCTTTGGTACTGCCTCTTGTTCTTTTTTTTGTGGTGAATTTTTCCGCCTTGTCATTTTGTCCAGATAAGAGTAGATGAAGG
>NW_019154126.1:8966882-8975107 GCF_002288905.1 Enhydra lutris kenyoni
AGCAGAAGAAGAAAAATAAATTGAAAAAGAAAAAAAATTAAATTAACTGCAAGGCTAAAGAATCATGGGGAGAAAGCCATGAGTTCCGTGCTTTGCTTTCTCCTCCTTTGGAATTACGCTGCTCTCCTTGGTATTGAAACTGTACTCTTTGGTAGGTTAACTTGGTCCTGGCTGGGCTTCTTGTTGATCTTCTGGGGGAGGGGCCTGTTGTAGTGATTCTCAAGTGTCTTTGCCCCAGGCGGAGTTGCACCGCCCTTACCAGGGGCCGGGCTGAGTAATCCGCTCGGGTTTGCTTTCGGGAGCTTTTGTTCCCTGAGCGCTTTCCGTAGAGTTCCGGAGGGCGGGAATGAAGATGGCGGCCTCCCGGTCTCCGGCCCGGAGGAGCCGAGAGCCCGGGGCCCCACTCCTCAGTGCGCCCTCAGAGAACAGCGCCGATTTACTCCCGTCACCCTGCCTCCGGCCGCGCTCCGAGCTGACCGAGCCTGCAACCGGTTCAAGGTAACCCCGAGCTTAGAGCTTACTCCTCGGCTCTGTCTCTGTAGCCGGCTTCCCCGTTCTAATACCTGTAAGCTCTGCGACACTCAGACACCCCTGATCCTTCTGTGGCCCTGCGGGACCTGAGGCCACGCTGACCCTGCGTGGGCTTCACCCCGGTTAAGCCTCTGGAGCGATGTCCCTCAGCGGAACAGACTTTTAAAAGTCCCGATTTTGTGCTCCGTTGCTCCGCCGCTTGCCGGGAGCCGGCCCCTCCCCCCGCGGTCTATCTTCCCGTCGCTTTGGATTCACTTCTCCGCCAGTCCTACCTTTCAGAAAGTGGTTGATTTTCTGTTTCTAGAGTTGCTGTTCTTCTTCTCTTCGATCTCCCGTTGGATTTGTAGGTGTTTGCAATCTTTAGATTAGCTATCTAGCTGATCTCCCGCTACCTGAAGTAGTCTCAGCCTGCTACTTCTCCGCCATCTTGACTCCTCTCCTCTATATGTTTATTTTCTATATTGTGAATTTTAATTTATTTTACAACTAGTACATTTTTATCATTTCTAAAAACTAGAAAACCAGATAAAATGCTTTATATTTCATTTTATTTTATGTATATAATTTCTTCTTCTTGATAGACAATATTAAGGCTTTATCTTTAATCTTTCAATCCTTTCCTCCACACATATTAGTGAATCATATGTAGGAGGGAAAAAATTAAGCATCCATAGTTCTGTGATGGTTTAGAAGGATACTGTTTGTCATTGGAGCTCTTTGTTGTTCACAGTGAAGAATGCAGTTGTAGGAGATAAAAAGTTATTAAAAAAAAAATCAAGACTGTAGTCCTAACCATCTCTTTTCTGTTTGTTCTCTATTAAGTCTGTTTCTTGGTCTTTTTCTCTCTCTCTCCTTCTTCCTCTTTCTCGCTCTTCTTTTTTTTTTTCTTTCCTTATTTGTTTTGTTTCTTAAATTCTACATATCAGTGAGATGGTTATCAGAGGGGAGGTGAGTCAGAGGGATGAGAAAAATAGGTGAAAGGAATGAAGAGTACACTTAGCATGATGAGCACTGAGTAATGTATAGAGTTGTTGAATCACTAGGTTGGGCATCTGAAACTAATACGACACTGTATGTTAACTATACTAGAACTGAAATTTAAAACTTAATTAAAAAAAAAAGACGCCACCATGGAAAGAAGACTGGAAGGAAATATACCGTTCTTTGGATGATTTTTTTTAAAAAAAGGCTCTAGTCTTATTTGTCTACTTTTACTTTTGATGGCACATCCAAGAAATCATTGCCTTGGAACAATGTCATGAAGTTTTTCACCTAAATTTTATAGGTTTAGATTTATAGATTTAAATCATTAATTCATTTTGAGATGTTTTTTCTTCTGTGTGGCATAAGAAATGGTCCTATTTCATTCTCTTGCATGTAGATACCTAGTTTTCCCAATACTTGGTTGAGACTATACTTATTCTGTTGTGTATTCTTGGTACGCTTATAGGAAATTGGTTGAGGGTTTATGCATTCTGTTCCATTGGCATGTATGTCTGTTTTTATTCTAACACTATACTATTTTAATGACTGTAGCTTTGTAATATACTTTGAAATCAGGAAATCTGATGCTTCCAGGTCTGCTATTCTTTATCAAGAATGTTGTGACTATATAGAGTCTTTTGTGATTCTGCATCAATTTTAGGATTTTTTTCCCCTTTCTTTAAAGCATGCCATTGGGATTTTGATAGGGATTGCATTGAATCTATAGATATCCTTGGGTAATATGAACATTTTAACAATATTAAGTCTTCCAATCCATAGATATGAAATGTCTTTCCATTTTATTAGCCAGTCACAGAAGGACAAATACTGTGTGATTTCATTTATATGAGATATTTAAAAGTCAGACTCATAAGCAGAGTATAGAATGATGATTGCCAGAGGCCAAGAGGAAAGGAAAGTGGGAAGTTGTTGTTCAATGGATATAAAGTTTCAGTTACAAAAAATGAGTAAGTCCTGGGAATGTGCTGTACATAATTGTGTCTATAGATAATGATACTGTATTATGTACTCAAAAGTTTGTTAAGAGTCTAGATCTCGTATTTAATGTCCATACTACAATTTTTCTTAAAAAGTAAGAAATATTGACTTGGATCATTTACATAGAAAAGGGCACTGAAAAAGGAAAAAAACAGATGTGGAATATGGAAGGGAAAAAGAAAAGTGCAATGAGAATGAATGTAGGTACTGTGATAGAGGGAAAATAAAGCTTTGACTATCATATGCAGTGTGTGTGTGAGAGAAACAGAGAAAGGACAGAAGAAACTTTAAGAAGTGTGTGTCAACTATGCTACTATAAAGATTTGGAATATGTTGTACTGCTATTTACTTAAATGAAGACCAAGAATCATATATTTACATATTTTATATAATGCCTGTGGAATTTCTACATTTCATAATCTTTCCCCTTTTGGGAGCTAAGATGGAAACATAATAGAAGGACTCCAGGCTTACCTCATCCCTCAAACACAGCTAGATAACTATCATATCGTTTCGAATACCCAAGAAGTTGATCTGAGGACTGACAGAACAAGATGTACAACTAGAGAGAGAGAAGAAACCATCCTGAGGAAAGTAGAAGGTGAAGAGACATGGTTTGGGGGAGAAATGGATCAGGGTGCTACAGAGGGGAAGAAGCCTGGTCAGGTGTCCAAGGGAGCGTGGAGTGCACAGGGAAGTGCACAAGAAGAACACTTTCCCAAAGCCATCTTCTGGGAAAATAAGAGGGGTTGATTTTCATGAGTTTTGCAACCAGTAGGACTCAAAGACTGGAGTTTTAAAGGTTGGCAGGCTTGGCTGGGATAGAGCCCTGAGGGCACTGCCGTACTCCTGGAAAGAAGGCAGACAAGCAACACCATGGCAGATTGCATGATCTGAGAATCATCTAGAGTGCATGAAGAGAGACTCTTCAGTCTTTGTAGAGTGCATCTGTGGGAGGTGGTGTTCACAGAGATGCCTCTTGAGGGACAAAACAGCCATGGGGGTGCCATTTCCCTCCCCTGCACATCAGTATAAGCACAGAGATACCTGCTGAGGGCAACTAACCCAGACACTGGCTCTTTGGTCTGCTTTTGTTCCAAATCCCATGCCCCTGTGCTTTGGCACAACTGCCCTTCTCAGTCAAACCTGCATCTGTCCCAGTGCAAGCCACTGCCATGTATGTCCCTGGAGTTTGGAATTTTAAAAGTCCTCATACTTGGCTGAGATAGAGTCCAAATTGTACTGCACTTGCTCCAAGTAGGTAGGCAACCTGGACACAGTGTGAAAACAGAAAACAGAAAAATGCTAGGATACATAGGGGGGCAGTTATTCACTCTTCTGGGAGTGCTTTCCTAAGAGCAGCAACCACAGAGACTCCTCTCCCAGGACAAAAGAGCTAGCTAGCACCATTCCCCTCCCCTGCCCCTCAGCATAAACCAACTTCAGTAAACAACACAGCACCAACACTGGCTACCTAACCTGCTTACACCAAGTCCCAAGATCCCCCCTCTACCCACCTTGATCTGACAGTACTGCTTTTCCCAGGCAAGTGTGCCTAAGACCAGCACAGCAGGCCCCTTCCCCAGAAGACCAGCAGAAACCCTGGCACATACTATGTCTACCGACCACAGAGTTCTGCCAGCTACAGTTCTAGTGGCAGTAGCACCAGGTCTCATTTTACAAATAGACCAGAGCATGCCTAGTTAAAATTTGCCACACTCTGGTCAAGGTCCAAACACTATCCATTGCAGGCAAGGAGAGCCTCTATAAATGACTGACCTAAGGGATAAAGCAGCCAAAACACAGCAGCAGAGTGTGCACAGCACAGCCAGAGACACTCCCTGAAGCACTAGGCCCTGGACACTATATGACGTCTTCTACAGAAAGGCATTACACTCAGGAACAGAAAACATAAAAGACTTTTCTAACACAGAGAAGAAGACAGAGATCTAGACAAAATGCCAAGACACAGGAATTCATGCCCACAGAGAGAACAAGAAAAGGTCACAGCCAGATATCTAATGGAAACAGATAGAAATAATAGGCCTGATGGGGAATTTAAAGGAACAATTATAAGGATACTCACGGGGCTTGAGAAAAGCATGGACGATATCAGGGAGACCCCTACCATAGAGATAAAACAGTGCAAAAATAATGAATACTGTTACACTGAAAAAATAAAAAAATTTTAAAAAATTTTAAAAATAAAAAAAACAGTTGGAAATGAAAAATGAAACAACTGAGATTCAAAACCATCTGGATGTAATGACCACAAGAATGGAAGAAGCAGAGGAATGAATAGTGATATGAAAGATATAATAATGGGAAATAAAGAAGCTGAATAAAAGAGAGAAAGAAGAATTATGGATTATGAGAATAGAGTTAGGATACTCAGTGATTGCATAAAACATAATAATGTTCCTACCATAAGAGTCCCAGAAGAAGAGAGAAAAGGGGACAGAAGGTTTATTTGAGGAAATAATAGCTGAACCTTTCCCTCATCTGTGGAAGGAAAGAGACACCCAAATCCAGGAGGCACAGAGAGCTCCCATCAAAATAAGCAAAAGTAGGCCAACACCAAGACATAGTTAAGTTTGCAAAATAGAATAAACAAATAAAAATCCTACAAGCAGCAAGACAAAGGAAATCCCTAACTTACAGGGGAAAACCCCTAAGGCAAATCTCTCCACAGAAATTTGGCAGGCCAAAAAGAAGTGACAGGCTATATTCAACATGCTGAATGGGAAAAAATATGCAGCCAGAAATACTCTATGTAGCAAGACTATCATTCAGAAGAGGAGATTAAGTTTCCCAGACAGACAAAAACTGAAGGAGTTAGTGACCACTAAGCCAGCCCTGCAAGAAATATTAAAGGGGAGTTTTTGAGTGGAAAGAAAGACCAAAAGTGACAAAGAGTAGAAAGGAACAGAGCAAGTCTCCAGAAACTTATGACAAAACAAGTAACAAAGCACTAATAACAAATAAAGCACTAGGAACAAGTACTAAATACATATCTATAAAAAATTATTCTGAATATAAATGGACTAAATGCTCCAATCAATAAACATAGTGTGTCAGAATGGATAAAAAACAAGACCTATCTATATAACCCCATAAGAGGCTCATTTTAGTGCTAAACACAACTGCAGATTGAGGGGATGGAGAAATACTTATCATACAAGTGGATGTCAAAAAAAAAAAAAAAGCCAGAGTAGCCACACTTAAATCAGACAAACTGCATTTTATTTTTTTTAAAGATTTTATTTATTTATTTGAGAGAGATACAGTGAGAGAGAGCATGAGTGAGGAGAAGGTCAGAGAGAGAAGCAGACTCCCCGTGGAGCTGGGAGCCCAATGCGGAACTCGATCCCGCGACTCCGGATCGTGACCTGAGCCGAAGGCAGTCGTCCAACCAACTGAGCCACCCAGGCATCCCCAAACTGCATTTTAAACCAAAGACTTTAACAAGAGATGAAGAAGAGCACTCTATCATAGTAAGGGAACTAACTATCTAACAAGATCTAATAATTATAAATATTTATGCCCTCCAAATGGAAGCAACCAAATATATAAAGCAATCAGGAACAAACATAAACAAACTCATTGATAATAATACAATAATAGTAGGGGACTTTAACACCCCACTTACATCAATGGACAGATCATCTAAGCAGAAAATCAAAAAGGAAACAATAGTTTTGAATGATACACTGTACCAGAGGGACTTAACAGATACATTCAGAAAATTCCATCCTAAAGTAGCAGAAAAGACATTCTTTTCAAGTACACATTGGACATTTTCCAGAATAAATCACATCCTAGGTCACAAATCAGGCCTCAACAAGCACAAAAAAATAAGATCATACCATGCATCTTTCTGACCACGGTGCTATGAAACTTGAAGTCAACTACAAGAAAAAAAACTGGGAAAGACCTCAAATACACACAGGTTAAACAACATGCTACTAAAGATGAATGGGTCAACCCAGAAATAAAAGAAGAAATAGAAAAAAATACATAGAAATGAAATGAAAACATGACGGTCTGAAATCTTGGAGATGCTCCAAGAGCAGTCATTAAGAGGGAAGTATATAGCAATACAGGCCTACCTCAAGAAGCAAGAAAAGTCCCACATAAACAACCTAACCATACACCTAAAGGAGCTAGAAGGAGAACAAAAAACAAAGTCTAAAAGCAGCCAAAGATAGAAAATAAGAAAGATTAGAGCAAAAATAAATGATACAGATACTAAAAAAATGAAATCAAAACAAAAACATTAGAACAGATCAATGAAACCAGGAGCTGGTTCTTTGAAAGAATTAATAACATTGATTAGCCCCTAGCCAGACTTATCAAGAAGAAAAGAGAAAAGACTCAAATAAATAAAAGCACAAATGGGAGAGGAGAAGTAACAACACCAGAAAGATACAATTGTAAAAGAATGTTATGAAAAATTATATGCGAACAAATTGGACAATCTGAAAGAAGTAGAGAAATTCCTAGAAACATATAAACTACTAAAACTGAAACAGGAAGAAATACAAAACGTGAACAGACCAATAACCAACAAAGACATCAAATTAGTAATTAAAAATCTCCCAAGAAACGAAAGTCCAGGGACAGATGGCTTCCCAGAGGAATTCTATAAAACATTTCAAGAAGAGTTAATACCTACTCTTCTCAAACTATTCCAAAAAATAGAAATGGAAAGAAAACATCCAAACTCATTCTATGAAGCTATCATTACCCTGATTCCAAAGCCAAAGACTCCACTAACGAAGGGAACTATAGGCCAATATCCCTGATAAACATGGATGCAAAAATTCTGATACTAGCAAATCAAATCCAACAGTACCTTGAAAGAATCATGCACCACAATCCAGTGGGATTTATTTCCAAGCTTTAAGGGTGATTCAATATTTGCAAATCAATCAACATAATACACCACTTTAATAAAAGAAAGGATAAGAACCATATGATCCTCTCAATGGATGTAGAAAAAGCATTTGACAAAGTACAACATCATTCAAGATAAAAACTCTTAACAAGTAATGATAGAGGGAACATACCTCAAAATCATAAAGGCCATAGGTGAAAAAAACCCACAGCTAATATCATCCTCAGTGGGGAAAAACTGAGAGCTTATCCTCTATGATCATGATGGAGACAGGGATGTCTACTCTCACCACTGTCATTTAACATAGTACTAGAAGTTCTGGCCTCAGCAATCAGACTGCACAAAGAAAAGGCATCCAAATTGGCAAGAAAGCAGTCAAACCTTCACTATTTGCAGACAACATGATACTCTATATAGAAAACCCAAAGACTCCACTGATATGCTAATCCAGTAGAATCACCAATCAGTGATGTACAAGATCAATGTACAGACATCTGTTACATTTCTATACACCAATAATGAAGCAGCAGAAAAAGAAACCAAAGAATTGATCCCTTTTACAATGCACCAAAACCATAAGATACCTAGGAATAAACCTAACCAAAGAGGTAAAAGATTTGTACTCTGAAAACTGCCAGGAATGGCCAGAAATCCCTGTATCGATGGATTGCAGCAGAAAGAGAAACCAAGGAATTGATCCCTTTTACAATGCACCAAAACCATAAGATACCTAGGAATAAACCTAACCAAAGAGGTAAAAGATTTGTACTCTGAAAACTGCCAGGAATGGCCAGAAATCCCTGTATCGATGGAT
>NW_019154126.1:8975117-8979866 GCF_002288905.1 Enhydra lutris kenyoni
AAAAGATTACTCCAAACTCTGCTGGGAAAGAGAGCAGAAGGCAAGGGGGTCGATGCTCAGAGACAAAGACCCTTTGCTCTTCTTTTCTTCCACTTTTATTGGTGCTTCAGGATAATCACATATCCTTATCACTGTTTCTTCAGCCAGTGATTTGTGACAAGGGGTCTTACTAAAATTAGGAGGTTCTGTTTACAAGAAAGATACCCTGATATGCTAATCTGTGTGGTCTACTAGTTCTGCTAAACATAGCCCAAGGGACAATGCATACATCTCTCTTAGATCACCGGGCTGCTGTTTGGGCTAAGAAAGCTTCAGGGAAGGCAACTCCATGGGGGCATTCCTACTGCAGAGTTGTCAGGTAGGCCTCGGCCTTCCAAAGGCCTATGCCTTTTTCCAAAACCTTCCCCCACCCCCAGTGGCCTCTGTGTTACATTTTATCAAGCCAGGTATTATGGTTGATTTCATGTCCTAGATTAACCCCAACAGAAAACTATAAAATGCTGATGAAAGAAATTGAAGATGACACAAAGAAAAATGGAAAAATATTCCATGCTCATGGATTGGAAGAACAAATATTGTTAAAATATCTATACTACTCAAAGCAAACTACAGATTTAATGTAATCCCTATCAAAATACCATCAGCATTTTTCACAGACCTATAACAAACAATCCTAAAATTTGTATGGAACCACAAAAGATCTGGAATAGGCAAAGCAATCTTGAAAACAAAAGCAAAGCTGGAGATAATCACAATTCTGGACTTCAAGTTATATTACAAAGCTGTGGTGATCAAGACAATATGGTATTGGCACAAAAACAAACACATAACTCAAGGGAACAGAGTAGAAAACCCAGAAATGAACCCACAACTGTATGGTCAATTAATCTTTGACAAGCAGGAAAGAATATCCAATAGAAAAAGACAGTCTCTTCAATAAATGTTATTGGGGGGCAGAGGGGTCAGTCAGTTAGTTGTCTACCTTCAGCTCAGGTCATGAATCAGGGTCCTGGGATCAAGCCCTGCATTGGGCTCCCTGCTCAGTGGGAAGCCTACTTCTCCCTCTCCCTCTGGTGCTCCCCCTGCCTGTGCTCTCTGTCAAATAAATAAAATATTTTTAAAAAATGTTATTGGGAAAAGCAGGAAAGAATAACACATGGGGGAAAAGATAGTCTTCAACAAATGGTGTTGGGAAAACTGGACAGCAACATGCAAAAGAATGAAACTGGATCACTTTCTTACACCATACACACAAAAAATTAAATTTAGAATGGATGAAAGACCTAAATGTGAGACAAAAACCATCAAAATCCTAGAGAACACAGGCAACACCTCGTTGACATGAGCCACAGTAGCTTCTTACCAGATATGCCTCCTGAGGCAAGAGAAACAAAAGCAAAAGTGAATTATTGGGACTTCTGCACTGTGAAGGAAACAATCAACAAAACTGAAAAGCAATCTTCAGAATGGGAGAAGATATTTGCAAATGACATATCTGATAAAGGGTTAGTATCCAAAATACATAAAGAACTTATAAAACTGAACACCCAAAACCAAATAATCCAGTTAAGAAATGGGCAGAAAACACGAATAAACATTTTTCCAAAGAAGACATCCAGATGGCTAACAGACACATGAAAAGATGCTCAACATGACTCAACCTCAGGGGAATACAAATCAAAACCACAATGAGATATCACTTCACACTTGTCGGAATGGCTAAAATTGACAACGTAGGAAATAACATGTGTCAGTGAGGATACAGAGAAAGGGGAATCCTCTTACGCTGTTGGTGGGAATGAAAACTGGTACAGTACAGCCACTCTGGGAAACAGTATGGAGATCCCTCAAAAAGTTAAAAATAGAACTTCCCCATGATCCAGCAATTACACGACTAGGTATTTACCCAAAGAATACCAAAACACTGATTCAAAGGGATACATGCACTCCGATATTTATAGTAACATTATCTAATAATAGCTAAATTATGGAAAGAGACCAAATATCCATCAACTGATAAATGGATAAAGAAGATGTAGTACACACACACACACACACACACACACACACACACACACACACAAATACAATGGAATATTACTCAGCCATAAAAGATTGAAATCTTGCCATTTGCAATGATGCGGATGGAGCTAGAGGGTATTATGCTAAACTAAATAAGTCAGTCAGAGAAAGACAAATACCATGTAACTTCACTCATATGTGGAATTTAAGAAACAAAACAGATAAACATAAGGGGGAGAAAAAAGAGAGGGAGTCAAACCAGGAAACATACTTCTTTTTTTTCCCCCAGACTCTTACCTATAGAGAACAAACTGAGGGTTACTAGAAGGGTGGTGGGCATGGGGATAGCTGAGCTAGGTGAAGGATATTATAAGGAGGACACTTACTATGATGAGCCCTGGATAGTGTATGTAAGGGATGAATTACTAAATTCTACACCTAAAACTAATATGTTTCTGAAAACTGTATGTTAACTAACTGGAATTTAAATAAAAAATTTTAAAAATAGAGTATTTAGAGCCCCCCCAAAACTAAGACTATAAATTTCTGATATCTCCTTAAGCTAGTATTTTTGGACTTGACCCAGAAGTTATATAAAAAAAAATTTATGTATTTCTACATATATTTTTATTAACCCTTTGATATTAATATTTATTTTATTGTTTTGGGACTAAACTGTGTCCTGTGTAATTTATACATTTATTGTGAAATATATTTGTGACCTAGAATACCATTGATTATTACAAATGTTCTAAGGCAATGTTAAAGAAAGTATATATACCTATTTTAAGAAGCAAAGCTTATAATACCCATACATATAGGTATGTATTTAATTGTAAAATTAACCTGGTTTATTATATTAATCATATATGTATTTTTGGAAATGTGATACACAAAATATCCTGACATTTTTTTCTTTATTCAGAACACCTGGAAATGATAGATAAAACCAAACAAGCCCCTTTAAATTAAGTGCTGAGATTTCCAGAAGTAAGGAAAATTCTTCAGAAGACAAACAGAAGTAGAATGTAGGCAGCAGAAATCAGACCAGTAGCTGAAGCTGAAGCTTATTGACTGTGTTTTTTATGAGACTTTTAAGGGACAGGAAATATACCTTGTACTTACCCAAGAGAGTTGGAACTGAGAACCTACCACCCACATTTGTTAAAAGTTGTGGGGCTTCCAACACACATAGAAGTGAAAGGGATGACCGTAACAGCACAAAGGACAGTAAAAGGAAACAAAAGTTCACCATTTCAAAATCAGTACACTCCACGTGAAGAGGTAAAGGCAAGCTTTGATGACTTAAAGGTACATAGTAAACCTAGAGCAGCTACTTGAAGAGAAAGCTAGCCATGGAAACCAAATGGCATTCTAAAAAAATACTCATTTGTTACAAAAGAGGGCAAGAAAAAAGAACAGATAGGACAAACAACAAACAAAGGGCAAGATGATAGATTTGAAGATGCCCAAATTGATAATGACCATATATGGAAAGCAGGTGGACCTAGAAGACTCGGTGAAACAGACCTGGACCAGAACTTCATTTATTACTGTGCCCCATACACCTGCACTCAAATGGAGAGTGTGGGACAAGGATATCATTATTTTGGGTCACTCATTATCAGCATCAACTTGGACCTTATATCCATCAGTTTATAAATGATCTGGGAATTTCCCGTTCCTCAATCTACATTTATCAAAATAAAAGGTCATAGTTCTCTTTAATAAAAGACTAGGAGAATCACTATCTCTACACTTGCTGTGGAGTTGCAGAATTTTTGCCAAACAGGGGCGCCTGGGTGGCTCAGTGGGTTAAAGCCTCTGCCTTTGGCTCAGGTCATGGTCCCAGGGTCCTGGGATCGAGCCCCACATCAGGCTCTCTGCTCGACAGGGAGCCTGCTTCCTCCTCTCTCTCTGCCTGTCTCCTCTGCCTACTTGTAATCTCTGTCTGTCAAATAAATAAATAAAAATCTTTTAAAAAAATAAAAAATAAAAGAATTTTTGCCAAACCAAGAAAAAGAAATAAAAATCTATCGAAATCAGAAAGGAAGAAGTAAAATCATCTCTCTTTGTAGATGACATGATATTTTATATAGAAAATCCTTGGACTATCACTCAGCCATAAAAACAAATGAAATCTTGCCATTCGCAAAAACATGGCTGTTTCTAAGGGTATTATGCTAAGTGAAATAAGCCAGAGAAAGATAAATACCATATGATTTTACTTTTATGCAGAATCTAAAAAACAAAACAAAGGAGCAAACAACAACAACAACAACAACAAAACAGAAACAGACTCATACTGGTGATTACCAGAGGGATGGCAATAGGAGGAGGGCTGGGCAAAACAGATGAAGGGGATTATGGGGTACAAACCTACAGTTATAACATAAACAAGTCATGGGGATGAAAAGTACTTTTCATAGGGAAATTAGGGAATACTATGAATAATATTGTAATAACTTTATGTGGTGACAGATGGTAATTAAACATAGTGAGCATTCAAAATATACAGAACTGTTGAATCACTATGTTTTACACCTAAAGTAATCTAACATTATCAACTATACTTTGGTCAAAAAAGAAAATCCTGAAGACTCCACCAAAGGCTTTTAGGACTAATGAATGAATTCACGGAAGGAAGGGAAGGGAAGGGAAGGGAAGGGAAGGAAGGAAGGAAGGAAGGAAGGAAGGAAGGAAGGAAGGAAGGAAGGAAGGAAGGAA
>NW_019154126.1:8979876-9018186 GCF_002288905.1 Enhydra lutris kenyoni
AGAAGATGGATAGATGGATAGATGGATAGATGGATGAGTGGAAGATGAGTTTTGTGACCCAGTGGAAAATCATGCACCTGACTCTCAACTCAGTAACTGAGAAAGAGATCTGGTTCCCATGAGGAAGGACTCTGCAATAACTAGATAGATGATAGATAGATGATTAGATAGCTAGATAATAGGCAGATAATAAATCGATGATAGATAAGCAAACAAACAAAAAACTCACTTGATCATAGTGTATGATTTTCAATGTATTGTTAAATTTGGTTTACTAATATTTTGTTGAGGAATTTTGCATTCATATTCATCAGGAATATTGACAGGTAATTTTCTTTTCTTGTAGTGTCCTTATCTGGTTTTGGTATCAGGGGAATACTGGCCTCATAAAATGAGTTTGGAAGTGTTCTATCTGCTTCAATTTTTTGGAACAGTTTGAGAAAGACTGGTATAATTCTTTTTTAAATGTTTGGTAGAATTCACCAGTGAATATATCTGGTCTTAGACTTTTTTTTTTAAGATTTTATTTATTTATTTGACAGAGAGAGATCACAAGTAGGCAGAGAGGCAGGCAGAGAGAGAGGAAGGGAAGCAGGCTTCCTGCTGAGCAGAGAGCCCGATGTGGGACTTGATCCCAGGACCCTGAGATCATGACCTGAGCCGAAGGCAGCGGCTTAACCCACTGAGCCACCCAGGCGCCCCTGGTCTTAGACTTTTGTTGGGAGGTTTTTTATTATGGATTTAATCTCCTTACTAGTAATTGGTCTGTTCAGATTTTCTTTTTCTTCATGACTCAGTCTTTATTCTTTATTTCTTTTGAGTACATACATTAAGCAGTACCTTTATTGACTACTCTTATGGGCACTGTGATGCACCACTCAGATCCCTCTTCAATGAAGGACTTGCTATCACACATGCTCGTGCCAATGGCACTGGCAGATAGTTTTAGTTTCCCTCATTTGCAATTTTCACCTGAGCTGCAAAGACACCCTCAACTAAGGTCATGCCCTTCTCAAAGTGGTGTACACCCAATGACTTCTCAAAGCAGGATTAGAAAATGCTAGCACATTGGGGCACTTGGGTGACTCAGTCAGTTAAGCATCTGCCTTCTGCTCAGGTCATGATCCCAGAGTCCTGGGCTGAGCCCCACACCACTCTCCCTGCTCAGTGGGAAGCCGGCTTCTCCTTCTTCCCCTGCCTGCCATTCCCCTGCTTGTGCTCCACTCTCATTCTCTCTCTCTCTCTCTCTCTCTCTCTCTCTCGCTCTCTGTCAAATAAACAAAATCTTTTTTAAAAAGTGCTAGCACTTCTCAACTTTTAAGGCAATTCTATAGGGCCATTTTGGCTCCAGAGCTCTCATGTGGTCAGCCAAGATTGGTGTTGGGTCTGCTGGATCTCCCTCTGCCCAATCCTGCTTCGATGCCCTCCCTTCCATAGGTGATTATTCCATGTACACCTCTAATTAACATCTGGAACCCTAAACTCTATCTCACAGATTGCTTCCTGGAGAAGCCAACTTGCAACAATTGGTACTAGGAATAGTCTGTGAAAGCAGGAGATAAGATGGGGTTTTGGAGCTGGGTTACTTGCCACTTTCCAGCAATGAGGACGATCACTGTTAGTAGGCAGAGCATAGGTAGTCCCATGAAAAAAATAACAGTCCGGCCACTCAAACTTTCACTGGTGATGAACTGGGATGGTATTTCAATGGAAGAGAATTCACTAGCAGCTGTGGTGAATCAAGCATTTGAGAGATATGCTGAAAGTAGTAACTACAAAGATAATGAAAATGGGTGAGTCTGGTTAAACCATAATTAATGCTGGAAAAAAGATAACAAAAAGCCCAGAGCGATTAGTGGCCAATTGAAAGCTAAATCTGAAATCCAGATGGTTTCCTTTGTAGTTTACCAAGTATTGGGAGGGCAGGGAAAGCTTAGGATCATGCCCAGGAATAAATTTTCAGTGTACAGTTACGCTGAAACTCTAAAGAAAGTTGATGTTGAAACTGAGACAGGTCAGGGTTGGAGTCTGATTGGGAAGGAATGGTCCTGACACATGAGAAGGGTACATCTGGCTGAACGGTATCAAAATCTTGAATTCCGAGATTTCCCTGAACCTTCTGAACCTGCACAAGGGTTCCACCCCTGTTAAAAGCTAGCATCCTTTTAAAGAGAATGCAAAAGCCTTCTTGGGAACCGGGCAACATGCATCCTTCCCAAGATCTGCCCCATCTCCTCTCTTGGTGTCTAGGCCTGTAACTAGGATTATGTCACAATATAACCCAGTCAGGAACATGCTGGACCTGATAATAAAAAAACAAACAAAACTATACCTCAAAAGACCTACAAGTTAGCTTACAAATACTAGAAAGAATCAGGCATATGCTCATGGGAATATCTTCTAAGGGAATTATGATGAAATGGGCTGGTGTATAAAGGTGAATGCATATTCTAAAGATTCAGGATTAAATATCCTGGCAAGAACCCCAGAAGATGATACTAGAAGCATGGACAAAAGCAATGGACCACACTAAAGGATTTGAAATACCAGAATTGCCATAGAATATGGTAGAAAATAGCATGGAGGACAAGGGGAGTTAGAGAGGAGAAGGGAGTTGAGGAAAATTGGAAGGGGAGGTGAACCATGAGAGACTATGGACTCTGAAACACAATCTGAGGGTTCTGAAGGGGCGGGGGGTGGGAGGTTGGGGGAACCAGGTGGTGGGTATTGGAGAGGGCACGGATTGCATGGAGCACTGGGTGTGGTGCAAAAACAATGAATACTGTTACGCTGAAAATAAATTTTAAAAATTAAAAAAAAAAAGAATATGGTAGAAAAGGGGATGCAAAGGCTCAAAGAAGTGTTCATGCTAGAATGAATATATCATGTAATGCCAGAAAACCTATCAAGTTATTACATTCTGTTGGATATCCAAAAGAGACATTATTTCAAGTCCATAAGAAATACACTGGTGAGAGATCACCAATATCATTAGAAACTTCAGTAGTACATCTCCTATGTAGTCTGGGACTGACAGTAGGAGAGTCCTTTAAAGAGTCTCTCTGGTAACCATGGAGTTGATAGAAGCCCCTATATGTTAGAGTCCAGGTGAAAGTACATAATTATAGGAAACCAGTTGGGTGCAATTATAATGGGTAACGAGTTTGGAAGGGCATTTAGATGGACCTGATACATAGGGAGTTGTGGAGATGGTTTAATAGAACATGGTCCCTCAGGGACAAAATGGATGGATAGCCAACAAAGTTACTACTCAATTTGTCCCATCAAAAGAAAGAAAGAATTGATATTGAAGGCAGTTGCCACAATTTTTTTAAAGTGATGATCTGTACACAAGCTTCCAGACATCAGTCAGGTTTTAAATATGGAACTCATTGCCTTAAAAGAAGACTGGGTCTCCAGGAAAAGGGATCTTGTAATAATAAAGCAAGTGTACACAGTCATGATTTTCCTTAGTGCTTCCCCAACAGAACCCACAAGTATTTACTCCTGTAACTGTGACCTGGGGAAAGGGAAATATCTAGACATTTCTAGAACTCTTTAAAACACAGAGTCCAAGTTAACAGTGATACCCAGAGACCCAAAATGTTATCAAGGACCCCTAGTATTTCAGGAGCATATGGGAAAAAGACAATAAAAAAGTTCTAGACAGGGTATTATGCTCAGTGTGTTCACAGGGTCCATGTACAAACCTGATGGTCACTTCCCTAGATCCTAATAGCAAAATTGGAATTGACATTACTTAGAGATTAGCACAAACCACACATTGGATTCTTGGCCTATAGTGTAAGATCTATCAGTGGAAAAGACCAACTAGAAATCTCTAAATTTGCCCCCCATTCAAGTAAAGGTAATAAGATTTTTTTTAAATGTCATATTGAACATGTGTCAGGTGCAGAAATGAGTGACACTCTTAAAGATTCAGGATGAGGGAGTGATGGACCCCATTACCTAATTCACCAGTCTGTCCCCTGTAAAAATTAGATCCTAGAGAATGACAGAAGACTACCACAGACTTAACCAAGTGCTAGATTTAATTATGGCTATGTTGCTAGATATGGTCATCGTTGCTAGAGAAGATTACTACAGCCTCAGTTACATGCAGCTGTTGATTTGGTCAGTGAATTTTTCCATTGCTATGGAGGTCAGAATCTGTTTACATTCCCATGAAACGGACAACAGTATATACTATTAATTTTCCCAAGGGCTCTAAGTATCCCACCTTATGTTAAAATATTGTCTGAAAAATATGAGGACATCCTTCAAAATATCACATCGATCCACTATATTGAATATTATCGTGCAAAACACCAGGTGGCTGGCATGCTGGATACCTTTGTAAGAAACATATACTCCAGAGGTGAGAGATAACCCCTCTAATATTCAGGGCCCTACCACATCAGTAAGATGTTTAGGAGTTCAGTCAGGGGCCAACCAGAATATCCTATCTATGATAAAGGAAAACTTATGACACCTTGTAACTTTCACCAAGAAGAAGGAAGTACAAAGCCTGATAAATATCTTTGGATCCTAGAAACAGCATATTCTATACCAGTATATGCTCCAACCCATACATTGGGTGGCAAAAACCTGGAGCAGGAAAGGACTCTATAGCAGATCCAGACTGTGGTGTAAACAGCCCTGTTCTTTGGTCTGGACTATGAGTTATACTCTGTGATATTAAAAGGACCAATATTGGGAAAAGTTGCCATGTGATGTTTTTGGCAAGCCCCACAAGAGAATCACAACACAGAGTCTTAGTGTTCTGTAGAAAGGTCATTCCACCTTCAAATATGCTCCTGGGACCTAGTAAAGACAGGGTTCAACTGATGAGACAACAAATGATCACATGGCTACAACTGCCCATCTTGAGGAGGTTTCTGTTATACCCAACATTGAATCTTAGAGTTGGGAAGCCCAACAATAATCCATCACAGGTAGCAGCAGTATGCCTGGGATCAAACCAGAGCAGGACCAGAGAGCACAAATAAGCTCCATGAGCAGACAACCCAGACCTCCCATCATGACCACAGTTGTACTAGTACCTGTGTCTAAGTCCCACTGAGGGATTCCTTATGTCCTGGTGACAGGGGAGGAAAAAGTTCAAGCTTGATTCACAGATTGGTCTTCCTGGAATGTGGGTGCAAACTGAAAATGGATGGCAGTATAAATCCACTCAAGTACAGCCTTTAAAAACAGGAGAGGGGTGCCTGGGTGGCCCAGTCAGTTAAACATCTGCCTTCAGCTTGTGTCATGGTCCCAAAGTCCCAGAATCAAACCCTGCATCAGGCTCCCTGCTCAGCAGGGAGTCTGCTTCTCCCTCTGCCCCTCACCCCACTTGTGCTCTCTCTCTCACTCTCTCTCCTTCTCTCAATAAATAAAAATAAAATCTTAAAAAAGAGAAGGAAAGAAATACAAGAGAGAAGAAAATATCCTTGTGACCAGAGCTTTTACAGTATACATTGTCAGTTATTTTATGGCAAAAGAGACATTGCTTAATATATATATAGGCTCTTGGGAAGTGAAAATGGCTTGGTCAACTGGCTGGGGACATGTAAGAGGAAGAAAGATTAGAAGATTAAATATAAGGAGGCCTGGCATAGAGGCATGAAGATGGGCATATCGAATGGGCAGGAAGTATGAAAACATTCATGTTCCTGTGCATTAACTATTGATGAAGTATGATTTATCCGGATGACACTAGCCATCTCTGACATCAGTTTTTCCACTACTGATACAATAGACACATGGCCATAATGGCAGGGATTGAGGACTTTTTGTGGAATAAACATGGACTCCACTTACCAAATGTACCACACACCAGCAAAAAACTAAATCTGAGTCACTAATATGGCACCATTTCCCAGCCATTCACTGGCAAGATGAGCACAATGGACCTTTTCAACCCTGGAAGAGATAGGAATTTATTTTAGTAAAAATAGATATAGCCAGTTCAGCTTACGCTATCTAAGTTCTGCAGCTCCTTTAATGAATAATCCCCTTCTTTCCTTAAGCAAACCCATAAATTCTCCAACCAGGTTATGTAAAAGCCATCAGGAAGAGGCACCCTCTGGCCAAACTGGAGACATTTGGGGCATCAGAATAAATAATGATAACAACATATTCAATGATGCTTTAAATGATTATAAAAAAATAAAAGATTACATAGCAAATATACCAGAAAATTAGTTACTTTAGTACATGATGACATATGAAACACTTACATAGTTTCGAAGTATCCCACTATAAAATACTTATTAATGACAAAAGAGGAAAAAGTAATTTTATGGTAGACCTGGATGTCACTATTTTGATCAGTTGAATGACCAAAGTGAACATCACTAGTAATGGGACAAATTGAAATTACATGCCATTTGACAGGATTCCATGAAGAGAACAAAGCATCACTATCAAAGATGTATAACTTGAGTCTCATCATGGGCAATATTAAACAGATGCAAATTGATTAAAGAGATGCAAATTGACTGATATTCCACAAAATAAGTGTCCCATATTTCTGAAAGTGTCAAAGCCATTGTTATGAACTAGGACATGTCCCTCACAATTCATACGAATTTTGGATTGAAGCCCTAACCTCTGGTGTGACTGTACTTAGAGATAGGGACTTTAAGGACATAACTGAGGTTTAATGGGGTCATAAGAGCAGGATCCTAATCTGATTGGGTTTATAAGAAGAGAAAGAGAGAAAGGGAGATAAGTAAGGAGTGAGACAGAGAGAGAAAGAGAAAACTAGATCTCTTGTTCTCCATGGAGAAAGGAAAAGCCATATGAAGACACAATAAGAAGATGTCCACAAGCTTAGAAGAGGAAGAAGTCTTATCAAAAATTGACACTGACATCAGCTTGATCTTGGACTTGCAGCCTCCAGAAATGTGAGAAAATAAATGTCTCTTGTTTAAGCCAGTTTTTCCTATGGCAACCCTAATAGACTAATACAATGCAAAAATCAAGAAGACTAAGTAACTGTCTTTGCCTTTCTAATATGTACACATGAATCTTTCTTAAGTGAAAGAATTCCTAAATTTTATTAGCTATACTATTTGTCTCAAATGTCTTCTTTATGAATTTTGTAGAGAACATTGTGGTTAACTCCTCGAAATCCAATTCCACCTTTCCACCACTATATATCAACAATATGGCTGAGTAAATTGCTTGAGCTCCAGGAAGATTTCTGATTAATATAAACCAATCATTGCAATCATAAAGCTCTTCTTGCAGAGTGGTTAATAACTTCAAGCTTAAACCAACCACAGCATACCAATCCCCTGGCAACAGAGATGGATTTCTAAACTATTAGCCAAATTAAGGAAGAACACTTCTTTAAAGGTTAAAGAAGAGATGTTCTCTTTATTCCACTAGATACCAATGAGAAATAGCCACCATCCTTAAACCCCAAGAGGAACAAGCCTTAAAAATAAGCATATACTTTGTATACCGGATAAGAGCAATAGTGAGGATATAGTTCCTGAGGACATTCTTGAACTACGGAATCAATCAAGATTCAACTATGGAATCTTGACTTTTATTCTGCTTCTGAACTTCTGGTTATGTGAATCATTTTCATTAATGATTTAAGTCAAACTGACTTGTGTTTTCTATGTTGCAGATTAAAGCATACTAACTGAAGCAGTAAGCAATTATTTTTTCAGTAAATACATAATGAATACCTACCATGACCGGCACTCTCCTATACATGAACAAAGCAGAAGCAATTGCCTTTCCCTCATACAGCTTATTCTAGCCAATTATCTTTATTTTGATTCTCCATCCTTTCTATTTTATCTACAGTCACTTTACATATTGCTCTGATCTTTTGTGTGCATGCTGGAAGACTTATTCCGGTTTGTCTACTTCAGTGCTTAACTGATTTTCTACACCACTAATTATGTTGTTTATCACCTCTATGACAGATCTTTCTTCTTCCCTCTATTTTGCTACTATGTTTTTAGTTTCTTTATCATCCTCTCCCAATGTGAATCCATTTGGTATCATCCATCCTCACTTTCCTCCTTTTCTATAACATTTTATCTCATATTTTCTATCTTCATCAGTTTTTTAATAAATAAAGGGAATTCCTTTTTTTATACTATTGATGATGCAAACAATATCTTAAGTTGACCTCCTACAGTATTTTCCACTGAAAGCATCTTGTCTTCCTTGTAACTTCACTGTTCTCTATGACCTTCAATAATAACAAAAAATTAAATCCTCTATTTTCCCCAGTTTCTTAAGTTATACAAACTTCATTTGTTATATGTTTCTATGTAATATACAATATGAATATATATAACTACTGTGCATAAAGTTTCTGTGAAAAAAATGATAAGCAACAACTTTTTCAAAGAGTAAGAGCATGCTTTCTACTATCAAGGAATAAAAAGTCCAACCTGATTGTGAAAATCATTATTCACTTCCCTGGCATAAAGAAAAAACAGCAAATGTAAAATCTTATGATCTCTCATAGAATGGATAAGTAAATGCAAACAAACTTTGAAAAAGCATAATGGCAGATAGGAATTGAATATTAATAAAACAAGTCTGGAATATACCTTTATTCTGTTTTGTGCCAGGAGAAATGATACTCCCCCTCTTAACAACTTCAGCTCAAAGAAGAACCACATCTGAAAATCAGGGATTTGCCTTCAGAATTTAAACCCTAATGAAGACAGAATCACAACATGGCAGGTTAATTAATGAAGAAGATAGGATACATATCATCTGTTAACACAATTTAATAGAAATAACATTTGTACTATTCTATATACTACCTTTGTCCTCTTAACTTCCTCACTTACTATACAATAGAGTAATTATAGTTAAAATTTAATCTTTTCAATCCCCATTTTGTAATGAAAACATAAATTAGAGTGATCTGGCATAGTCTAGGCTACAAGAGTTAATTTCAGTGTAACTTCTGAAGATTTATCTTAATTGTGAATTGTGAAAAGAAATGGGTTGTTAGAGTGGTATAATAAGAATCAATGAGAATAAATTTGAAAATATGTCTTTAAACCATAGAAATATGTTTAAAAATAATTACATATTAAACTTTTCACTAAAGGAACATAGTTTTAAGAATATCTCTTAGTTATTCATAAAATGAAACAAAATGTGTTTACTGTTTGATAATTATATCACTTAACATATAGCCCCTAACTTGGGTCTCTGCTCCTAAATGGATTATATTTTATCTACTTTGAACTGAAATTTCCATCTGCTGACCTACTCATCTAGCTGATACAAATGATTTTAAATATGTTTGTTTCATTTGTTGATATTTGTGTTGCCTCCATTTTTAGTACTGCTAAAGAACTGTATCATTTTCATTTACTTTTTCTCAGATCATCCATATCAACAACACAGGACTAATTAGATTAGAAGAGCTACCTGTTCTGAAATCACTGAGGAGAATCACAAGAAGCCTCAAAGTAATCTCTGTCAATGAGTTCCCACTTTTTATTCCCACCTTCTGTGATCGTGCTGTGACTTTGACAACCACCCTTGAGGGAATAGTTTTGCCAGCTTACACAGTGAATCAAAGGCAGAACTAGGAAAGGGATGGAGCCCAGTATTTTCCACTATTTGTCGTCTTTGTACCAGTGTATACAGTGTTTTCCTATTCCAAACTGACCCTGCATGACTTTCTGCAACATGATAGGATCCCCACAGTGGTGTTATTTCTGGGAACACTTAAGTACAAAGAGAGCTCTTGACATAGCTTAACCAATGTAATATTTAATAGCATCCATAAAGGAAAAAATCACAAATGGGTATGGTCTTGCTTTTCTCAGTATTAAAAAAAAAATAGTGTTTTTACAAATACAAAGGAGTATTTTGAAATTTATAAAATTAAAATGAGAATTTGTGATGATCTAAAATATTAAATCATATATTGTAGATAGATATCAGAATACATAGCTACCTGTCACAAATATTATTTGGGGGGGACACCTGGGTGGCTCAGTGGGTTAAAGCCTCTGCCTTCGGCTCAGGTCATGATCTCAGGGTCCTGGGATCAAGCCCCACATCGGGCTCTCTGCTCGGCAGGGAGCCTGCTTCCTCCTCTCTCTCTGCCTACTTGTGATCTCTCTCTCTCTCTGTCAAATAAATAAATGAAAACTTTAAAAAAAACACAAATATTATTTTTGGTTATGAATTGCTTTCTAAACAAAATAGCATACAAGTGTTCCTACAATTTCTAGAAGTATAATATACATTAGAAGAATCCAGCCAATTTTATTCCACATGATTTTAATAATATAACAATTTTTTTAAAAGAAAACCTAAAATCATGGGGTGCCTGGGTGTCTTGGTTGGTTAAGCAGCTGACTCTTGATTTCAGCTCTGGTCATGATCTGTGTCCTGGGACAGAGCCTTGAGTTGGCTGAGTGGGAAGTCTCCTTGTCTCCCTCTTCCTCTATCTCTCTCCCTGCTCATTCTCTCTCTTTCTCTCTCTCACACACACACAAATAAATAAATCTTTAAGAAAAAAAGAAAATGTAAAATCAAATTTTCTTAGGGTATAAAAGCAATGACAGAATCATCTAGAGAAGGTGAGATCCTGGCTGATAGGTGCAACTATTCCAAAATGTTTTTTCCCCCTTTTGCAATAGTCAAACCATAATACAATGCCACCACCTATTGATGGAATGGCAGAATTGAAATTCCAAAATTGAAATTCCAAAATTACAAACAACACAGTATCAAATATTTATAGGAATTATAAATCAAGATACAGAACATAGTTCATTAATCAATGATTAGATGACATATGTCAGTAATACATTTAGATGGTAATAGATTTGTTTACATCAATTGCTTCTTTGACGTTCTGGCATTCTGTGGAGTGGCGCAGCCTTTCTTTAAGTGACAATTATTGCTTGAACATAAGAAAATACATAATTAATGTTAGTTTCCTTACATATATTTAAAAGTAAATCTTAGAAGAAAAATATTGTAAGAATTATTTTTTCACACAACACGTAGTCACACTGGATTGAATATTAGGGATCTGAAGAATACATTTTGGGGAATCTAGACTTTATTTTCCAGAAATGGATTGGATTGGATAACATCCAGTAAGCACATTTAAAAATAAACTTTATGCTATGGGAAATATACTCTCCAGTGCTTACTAAGACTTACAAGAAAGCAAGAGACATCCCACAGACCAAACCTAAGGAAGAATCCCAAGAGAAGAGCCATAAGCCAATGAGCTAAATATCTCCCAGATGCCCTGAAAGAATGTGTATTTGTGTTTGGGCGGGGGATGGAGGGGGAGTTGCTTTCAAAGTTCTTGGGCTTTAAGGTGTCAAATCAAAAGACAATAAGTTGAACTTCTTTGATGTTGTTAGATGAAACTGAACCTTTCAAGTAGTTATATCTTTAGCAAATGTGCAGAATAGAAAAAAAATACACTCACCAACTCAGGAAAATAACAAGGAAGTAAGGTTGTGTTCACACAAAATCTAGAAAGATCAATAAAAACTTGGGCTTGAGAATTTGTGATATTGGAGTTTTCCTCTGACAGGATGAAGTTCTTATTTCCGTTATCTATATGGTCCAAGAATGTTTCAGCTGAGAAAGCAAGATAAAGTGGTCTATGGCTGCATTACTGTACAGTATCACTGGAACATCTGGATGAATCAAATTGAAAATCTCTTTAAAGGACAAATAATCTACATTCTAAAGCCATACCAGATTCTCACAAATAAAGCTTCACAGAAAATATGCTTATAATACAGAATCATAGGGCCAACAAGGGAACATCTCATCATAAAATCTAAAAAAACAACCAAATATTTTTGTTGGTACAAACTAAAATCAATCATTGATATTTAAAATTCAGTAAGTTTGTTAAAAGCAGGTAAAATAAAGCTAAGTAGAGAATTAATAAATAGAAGACTATATTTCCCATATACAATGCTGCAGAGACATATACAATGAAAGAGAAGTTGAGACATAGAATATGAAATGACTAAACCTAATGTGTGCTTCTTCAGATTTCCAGAGATAGACAATAAGTGGAATGCCTGAGAGAAAATATTAAAAATTAAGTGGTTGACAAATTTCCCAAGCTGATGAAAAACATAAATCCCTTATGGATATCGGGGAGGGTATGTGCTATGGTGAGTGCTATGAAATGTATAAGCCTGATGATTCACAGACCTGTACCCCTGGGGCAAATAATACATGAAATATTAATAAAAATTTTTTAAAAGACAAGAATTATTAAAAAAGAGAATTATGTTTTCTAATTTGAAAATGTACAACAAACACCAAGGTAGATAAATACAAAAGAAACATACCTACGTAATACAATGAAACACAGAAAACCAAAGGTAAATAAGTGCTCTCGTGTGCAAACAGAGGGACAAGACAGGTTTCCTAAAAGAAATGACAATTACATAAACTAGACTTCCCAAAAGAAATGGTAGATAGCAGACAATGGTAGAATGTTATTATTAAGAAATGGGAGAAAACAACTCTCACATTATTCATGTATTATTATATTATATTATTTTATATTATATTATTTTATTTTATTTTATTTTATTGATTTAGGGTTGACACATAATGTTACATTAGTTTCAGGTGTACAGCATAGTGATTCAACAAGTCTATAAATTATGCTATCCTCACCACAAGTGTAACTTACCTTCTATTGCCATACAACACAATTAACAATATCATTGACTATATTCCCTATGCTGTATCTTTTTTCCACATCACTTTTTCATTACATAACTGGAATCCTGTATTTCCCATCCCCTTTACCCATTTTACCCATCCCTTTTCCTCCTTCACCTCTGGCAACGTTCAAATTGTTCTCAGTATTTATGAGTCTGTTTCCACTTTTTGTTTATTTTGGTTTTTTTTAGGTTCTACATATAAGTGAAATCACATAATATTTGTTTTTCTCTGTCTGACTTATCTCACTTAGCATAGTATTTTCTAGATCTACCCATGTTATTGCAAATAGCAAGATCCTAACCTTTTTATGGCTGAGTAATATTCCATTGCATATAGCATTTCTTCTTTATCCTTTCATCTGTGGATGGACACTTGGGTTGCTTCTGTATCTTGGCTATTATAAAAAATGCTACAATTCACAAAAAAGTGCATATATCTTTTCTATTTAGTGTATTTGTTTTACTCATCTTAATACCCAGTAGTGGAATGACTAGAGCATGTGGTAATTCTGTTTTCAATTTTTTGAGGAATCTAAATTGTTTTTGATAGTGACTGTACCAGTTTACAACCTCAGCACAGTGCACAAAGTTTCCATTTTTCCCACATTCTCACCAACACTTGTTATTTCTTGCCTTTTTGATTCTAGCCATTCTGACAGGTGTAAGGTAATATCTCATTGTAGTTTTGGTTTGCATTTCCCTGATGATTAGTGATGTTGAGCATCTTTTTATGTATCTCTTGGTTATCTGTGTCTTCTTTGGAAAAAACATCTATTCTGTAGGTCTTCTGCCCATTTTTTAATTGGATTATTTGTTTCTAGGATGTTGAGTTGTAGGAGTTCTTTACAGATTTTGGTTATTAATCCTTTACCAAATCTATCATTTTCAAATATTTTCTCCCATTCAGTAAGTTGCCTTTCTGTTTTGCTAGTGGATCACTACTTTGTGCAAAAGATATTCTTTGGTGTAGTCCCAGTAGTTTATTTTTTCTTTTGTTTCCTTGCCTGATAAGACACCTCTGGAAAAATGTTACTACAGCTGATGTCATAGACATTACCACCCGTGTTTTCTTTTAGAAGCTTTATGGCTTGAGTTTTCACATTCAGGTCCTTGATTCATTTTGAGTTTTGTTTTTTTGTTTTGTTTTTTTTTTTTGTATATGGTGCAAGAAGGTTTAGTTTCATTTTTTCATATAGTTATCCAGTTTTTCCAACACCATTTATTGAAGAGACTGTCTTTTCCCCCATTGTATATTCCTGCTGCCTTTGTCATAGATTAATTGACAGTGTGGGTTTATTTCTAGGCTCTCTATTCTGTTCTCTTGATCGATGTGTCTACTTTGTGCCGGTACCATACTATATTGATTATTACAACTTTGTAGTATATCTTGAAATCCAGAATTGTGATGCCTCCAACATAGATCCTGGAGAATGTTCCACATGTACTTGAAAGGAATGTGTATTCTATTGTTTTTGGATGGAATGTTCTGTTTATATCCATTAAGGCCATCTGATGTAAAGTGTCACTCAAAAGACATTGTTTCTCATTAACTTTTTTACCTAGATGATCTGTCCATTGATGTAAGTGGATGTTAAAGTCACCTACTGTTATTGCATTACTGTCAATTTATCCCTTTATGTGTGTGTTAGTATTTGGTTCCTGAGCCCTCTGCACCAGGGGTGCTCTAGGAAGCTGTCTGGATTTGAAGTGACGGAGACCTGTGTTCTTAGTGCAATGGCTGGAGCTGTAGACCCAAGGGTGTTGCGGTGTGTGCCATGTTGGGACCATATAGGCAGAATGGCTGGAGCTGGTGTGGTCTAAGTAACCAGGGCTCGCTAGGCAGTGAGTCCTGCACTACCAAGGTGGAGGGGGAAAATAACCTGGGACACTTGCCAACCTGTCTGACCCAGAGAGTTCCAGCAGCTCCTCCAAAATTTGGCACAATTCTAGGTCTAATTCCTTTATATTCATTCTTTTGCTCTTTTAAACCACAGCTTTTTTTCTGTGCCCCAGAGCATCTAGGGCGAGGGTGGGCTAGGGACCTTGCTCACCAAGGCAGCAGGCCAGCTATGGCATCTAGAACTAAAGATCAGATACTACCACAACTCACATGAATTCAGATCATTACTTATAGTTAAAGGAATAATTTTCCAGATAGAATAATTCTAAATTCATGGGCACCTTATATATAATACAGCAAAATATAGAGCTGTGTGTGTCACAACAAGAAAGATATTGACAAATCCTCCTTAACAGTGGGAGATTTAACATTCTCTCTAAACAACTGAGCAACTAGATTTTTTAAAAAGGTTTTCAGACTGTAGATGGAGACAACAATGAATGAACCTTTTAATCTATTAGTGATACATAGGATGACACACTAAAATCAGGGAGGAGATACTCCTCTCAGTCGTGGACAAAACTTTCACAAAATTTGACCATGAACAAAGCCTAAAAGCAAGTGTTTCCAAATACCAAAGTAACGAGATCACAAAATGTGTGTTCACTAAATATAATTAAACTAGAAATTCATAATAAATAGATTAAGAAATACTTAAATATTTAAAATTTACTTGTAAATAATAAATTAAGGGAGAGAAATAATGGGAATATAAATATGTTTAAATGAAGGATGATTATGAAATAGTATATATCAAAACTTGTTTAATTCTTACCAATTTTGTAGTACTAAATACTATATTAGAAAGCATTAGAAAGATTAAAAATTAGTGACACTAACAACCTAACTCATAAAATAAGAAAAAAAGAACAACAAACAGAAGATAATCATTTTGCAACTCCTAATGAAGTAATTGATTCAGGCGAAGTTTTTAGTGGATGCCAAACCATTTGATAAAAAGCTGACATAAAATGGAATTGATACAAAACTCAAGTAGGGCCCATGGATTCTTTGCTAATAAATGGAATCACCTTCCACTGTGATCAGTATTAGCAACATTAATAATTAGACAGCCAGCTTTTTGATGTAATTAATAAGAAACAATTAGTCTTATAATATTCTCGCAAAGAGCATTTTATCAACTTAATAATGTACTCAAAGTAAGTCAAATAAAATCTTTACACTTAGGGGCGCCTGGGTGGCTCAGTGGGTTAAAGCCTCTGCTCTCGGCTCAGGTCATGATCCCAGGGTCCTGGGATCAAGCCCCGCATCGGGCTCTCTGCTCAGCAGGGAACCTGCCTCCCCCTCTCTCTCTGCCTGCCTCTCTGCCTACTTGTGATCTCTCTGTCAAATAAACAAATAAAATCTTTTAAAAAAAATAAAAAAATAAAAAAAATCTTTACACTTAAACTTCTAATTTATAGGAAATACCAAAACCTACAGTAATAACAAATACCAAACAATCTACAAAGGAAACATATATACTTTAAAAATCAGATGTTCTGGGGCACCTGGGTGGCTCAGTGGGTTAAAGCCTCTGCCTTTGGCTCAGGTCATGATCTCAGGTTCCTGGGATCAAGCCCTGCATTGGGCTCTCTGCTCAGAGGGGAGCCTGCTTCCCTCTCACTGTCTGCCTGCCTCTCTGCCTACTTGTGATCTCTGTCTGTCAAATAAATAAATAAACTCTTTTAAAAAATCAGATGTTCTAAGGGAAAACTGATCTGATCTCTTCAAAAAACTAATGTCATAAAAAAGAAGAGAGGGGAATGCTCTGTATTAAAATATCCTTTAGAGAAATACTACATATTGCCATTGATTGAATCATGGTCTGAAGAAACTAGATTTGAAAGGGATTGTATGAACTAATGGAGACACCGATAATATTAAATAATATTAAATTATTTTAGGGGATGATTAATTTTGTTAGGTGTGATAATCCTGTTGTGGTTATGTAGAAAAGTGTCGTAGTTTTAGAGATGGATACTGAAAGAATTAGGAGTATCTTGTTATGATATCTTTAATTTACATTTAAAAATTTACCAAGAACAGATGAAACCAATGATTTAATTGTTAAATCTGAGATAGGTGTTTATAATTCCCTTTATTTTTTGTGTTTGAAATTTTTTATAACAAGTTTCAAAAATAAATAGCAAAGAAAATAGAAGTAGCCTCAAAGATCTACTATTCTTAGCTAATGTGAACCAGACATCAGCCCATCCAGGCTCCTGTCTCACCTAGAGCTGCCTCCCAATGTTGCACAATATTTGGCACTGAAAGATATAGGGGCAGAGGTCATCCATTCCTCAGCAAGCATGGCCTTCTACACTGAGTGATCATGACATTAATTCAACCTTCTCTGGTCTTAAACTTAGTATTCGAACATGAACCGGGAGTCAAGCAAATTTGGACAGCTCCTACTTGAAATAACCAAGAACGGTGGGGAGACATTCTAGGATTAAAAGAAGTTTCAACTCTTGAAACCAATATTCCTTTCCAGTTATACCATTGCTGATTTTATTTAAATCCTGCCAAACATTTCTTTTCTGGCTGTCTCATTCTAACCAGTTTATAAGCTTTATCCGACGGAAATTGCCATTCTTCTTCCAGAATATGGGAAAAAGAATTATATTCTTATATGGATAAAAATTAAGCAGTCCAATTTCATATTCATTTATTCGAGCCTCAATCTATCCAAAAGGCATGCAGTATGTGCTATGAGGGACTCATAGATAGGCAAGCTCTAGAAGAAAGCATAAGTGACATTGGGAGAGAAAGGTCTTAAACATTAAAGGCAAAGTTTGCTGCAGAAATCCAGAGAAAAAACACTATCTATAGAATGAACCATGGGACAGGCTATGAATAATGATTTTGTTTCTACCTTATTCACCCTTTCATTTCTTTTTCTTGCCTTGCTGACTATGACTCCTTTATTAGGCTGAATAAAAGTAACAATAGCAGGCATCCTTTTCTTGTTGCCAATCTGAAAGGGAAATTTTTCTAGTTTCTCCACTAAGTATGATGTTGCCAAAGGCTTTTTTATTTTTTATTCCTGTAATGGATTCTATTGGTTGCCACCAAGGTTCTTTTCATTAAATTAGTCAGTGTAGCCAACCCCCAGCTATTGAAAATTAACTGACAGTTTAAGTTTATAGCTGCCTTTTCCACAAAGAATTGTCTGGATCAAACTGGAGCCAGTGGGGCAACTAGTGTCTACTCATTGAAATAGGATTACCAAGACTGACCACTTTGTAAATACCATTGAGACATTGAAGAAAGAAAATTGTAGGCTCATATTTAGTAATCAGCAATCTAAGACAAAGTATGAGACTCAAAATTCTCCTTGGCAGCATTAAAAAAATATTTTTTGCCATAAGGTAGTAAATAAAGCTAAAGGCTAGATTTAGAATTTATTTGTGAGACTATCATAAATTCAGAGGAGGCCAGATTCTCCTTGCCTACGTCAGTGCCCTCATAATAAAGTGGGATCCTGAGGTTTGGGATGGGCTATGTAGCCTCACTTCCTCTCTACATGTGCCTATCCACAGATGCCTTGGATATCTTCCCATTATGGCAGTTGGCTTCCCACAAAGAGAAGATCCAAGAGATCAGGCAAAAACTTCAATACGTTTTATAACCTAGTTTCAGAAATCAGGTACCATTACTTTCACAATATTGTATTGACCACACAGTTCAGCCCCATTCAGTGGGAAGAAACCACTCAAGGGCATGAATATCAAGAGGCATGATTCATGGTTGCCATCATGGAGGCTGAGTCCCACAGACCACACTTTGGTTTTTAATAATTCAAGTCTCTCCTACACATGAATTCTCATAAAGTCTCATACTCTTGCAGTATCAGCTTGAATTCCATGGACCTCATCCTCTAAATCAGGGACAAGCATGTATGTGCTTCCTTGAATGTAGTTTCTAAAGACTAGTGAATGAAGAGACAGTTACTGGTCTGGACACCCATTAAAATGGTGGGGCAGGGATAGGATAATCACCATAGACTCTTCCATGTAAAACTGGTAAAACAGGAGGTACAAGGAGTTATGGGCCCATAGCATTTCTAAAATCTAGAACATCAGACACGTGTTCATAGTGCCTTGATTAAGATTTAAGTTTTGGGAATCATTCACTGTGTATCTGGATCTTCCCTCTGAACTTTTTGTTCTACCCTTCCTTTACTATAAAAAGTATCTCGTGTTTGTAATTGTGTCATGTTCTCAGCCTTCTTCCTATATAAATTTGAGGATTCAGAGTTCAATTTTTAATTTTATTGTCCCTGTTCCTTTCAGTTCAAATTAGTGCTGCTTCCATAGTATGATAATTTTTTAAATTTTACATTACTGTTTTTTTTAAGTTTTTATTTTAATTTCAGTTAGTTAACATACAGTGTAATATTTGTCTCAGGTATACAATATAGTGATTCAACACTCAACAGTGTGAGAAATGAATTCACAACTATATGGTCAATTAATCCTTGACAAAGCAGGAAAGAATATCCAATGTGGGAGAAGACAGTCTCTTCAACAAATGGTGTTGGGAAAACTGGACAGAAACATGCACAAGAATGAAACTGGACCATCTTCTTATACCAAACACAAAAATAAATTTAAAATGGATTAGAAGTCCTAAAAAAAAATGTGAGACCTGAAACCAGAAAAATCCTAGAAGAAAACAAAATATGTTTATTTTTAAAATCTTTGTGGTCTCCTAGGAATCTTACTGAAGTTTAATTCCTTAGATAAAAGCCACACTGCAAGTCTCTTTGAGATAAGCCTTTTTCTTTCTTTTATTTTTAAATTTATTTATTTATTTATTTTTTATAAACATATATTTTTATCCCCAGGGGTACAGGTCTGTGAATCGCCATGTTTACACACTTCATAGCATTCACCATAGCACATACCCTCCCCAATGTCCATAATCCCACCCCCCTTCTCCCAACCTCCCTCACCCCCCAGCAACCCTCAGTTTGTTTTGTGATATTAAGAGTCACTTATGGTTTGTCTCCCTCCCAATCCCATCTTGCTTCATTTATTCTTCTCCTACTCCCTTAACCCCTCATGTTGCATCTCCACTTCCTCATATCAGGGAGATCATATGATAGTTGTCTTTCTCCGATTGACTTATTTCACTAAGCATGATACCCTCTAGTTCCATCCACGTCGTCGCATATGCCAAGATTTCATTTCTTTTGATGACTGCATAGTATTCCATTGTGTATATATACCACATCTTCTTTATCCATTCCTCTGTTGATGGACATCTAGGTTCTTTCCATAGTTTGGCTATTGTAGACATTGCTGCTATAAACATTTGGGTGCACGTGCCCCTTCAGATCAGTACGTTTGTATCTCTAGGGTAAATACCCAGTAGTGCAATTGCTGGGTCATAGGGTAGTTCTATTTTTAACATTTTGAGGAACCTCCATGCTGTTTTCCAGAATGGTTGCACCAGCTTGCATTCCCACCAACAGTGTAGGGGGGTTCCCCTTTCTCCACATCCTTGCCAGCATCTGTCATTTCCTGAGTTGTTAATTTTAGCCATTCTGACTGGTGTGAGGTGATATCTCATTGTGGTTTTGATTTGTATTTCCCTGATGCCGAGTGATATGGAGTACTTTTTCATGTGTCTGTTGGCCATCTGGATGTCTTCTTTGCAGAAATGTCTGTTCATGTCTTCTGCCCATTTCGTGATTGGATTAGTTGTTCTTTGGGTGTTGAGTTTGCTAAATTCTTTATAGATTTTGGACACTAGCCCTTTATCTGATATGTCATTTGCAAATATCTTCTCCCATTCTGTCAGTAGTCTTTTGGTTTTGTTAACTGTTTCCTTTGCTGTGCAAAAGCTTTTGATCTTGATAAAATCCCAATAGCTCATTTTTGCCCTTGCTTCCCGTGCCTTTGGCAATGTTCCTAGGAAGATGTTGCTGCGGCTGAGGTCAAAGAGGTTGCTGCCTGTGTTCTCCTCAAGGATTTTGATGGATTCCTTTCTCACATTGAGGTCCTTCATCCATTTTGAGTCTATTTTCGTGTGTGGTGTAAGGAAATGATCCAATTTCATTTTTCTGCATGTGGCTGTCCAATTTTCCCAACACCATTTATTGAAGAGGCTGTCTTTTTTCCATTGGACATTCTTTCCTGCTTTGTCGAAGATTAGTTGACCATAGAGTTGAGGGTCTATTTCTGGGCTCTCTATTCTGTTCCATTGATCTATGTGTCTGTTTTTGTGCCAGTACCATGCTGTCTTGATGATGACAGCTTTGTAATAGAGCTTGAAGTCYRGRATTGTGATGCCACCRACTTTGGCTTTCTTYTTCAATATTSCTTTGGCTATTCGAGGTCTTTTCTGGTTCCATATAAATTTTAGGATTATTTGTTCCATTTCTTTGAAAAAAATGGATGGTACTTTGATAGGAATTGCATTAAATGTGTAGATTGCTTTAGGTAGCATAGACATTTTCACAATATTTATTCTTCCAATCCAGGAGCATGGAACATTTTTCCATTTCTTTGTGTCTTCCTCAATTTCTTTCATGAGTACTTTATAGTTTTCTGTATATAGATTCTTAGCCTCTTTGGTTAGGTTTATTCCTAGGTATCTTATAGTTTTGGGTGCAATTGTAAATGGGATTGACTCCTTCATTTCTCTTTCTTCTGTCTTGTTGTTGGTGTAGAGAAATGCAACTGGTTTCTGTGCATTGATTTTATATCCTGACACTTTACTGAATTCCTGTACAAGTTCTAGCAGTTTTGGAGTGGTCTTTTGGGTTTTCCACATATAGTATCATATCATCTGCAAAGAGTGATAGTTTGATTTCTTCTTTGCCGATTTGGATGCCTTTAATTTCCTTTTGTTGTCTGATTGCTGAGGCTAGGACTTCTAGTACTATGTTGAATAGCAGTGGTGATAATGGACATCCCTGCTGTGTTCCTGACCTTAGCGGAAAAGCTTTCAGTTTTTCTCCATTGAGAATGATATTTGCAGTGGGTTGTTCATAGATGGCTTTGATAATATTGAGATATGTGCCCTCTATCCCTACACTTTGAAGAGTTTTGATAAGGAAGGGATGCTGTACTTTGTCAAATGCGTTTTCCAGCATCTATGGAGAGTATCATATGGATCTTGTTCTTTCTTTTATTAATGTGTTGTATCACATTATTGGTTTGCGGATGTTGAATCAACCTTGCAGCCCTGGAATAAATCCCACTTGGTCGTGGTGAATAATCCTTTTCATGTACTGTTGAATCCTATTGGCTAGTATTTTGGTGAGAATTTTCGCATCTGTGTTCATGAAGGATATTGGTCTGTAGTTCTCTTTTTTGATGGGATCCTTGTCTGGTTTTGGGATCAAGGTGATGCTGGCCTCATAAAATGAGTTTGGAAGTTTTCCTTCCATTTCTATTTTTTGGAACAGTTTCAGGAGAATAGGAATTAGTTCTTCTTTAAATGTTTGGTAGAATTCCCCTGGGAAGCCGTCTGGCCCTGGGCTTTTGTTTGTTTGGAGATTTTTGATGACTCAAAAATTTTGATGACTTCAATCTCCTTACTGGTTATGGGTCTGTTCAGGCTTTTTATTTCTTCCTGGTTTAGTTGTGGTAGTTTATATGTCTCTAGGAATGCATCCATTTCTTCCAGACTGTCAAATTTGTTGGCGTAGAGTTGCTCATAGTATGTTCTTATAATTGTCTGTATTTCTTTGGTGTTAGTTGTGATCTCTCCTCTTTCATTCACGATTTTATTTATTTGGGTCCTTTCTCTTTTCTTTCTGATAAGTCTGGCCAGGGGTTTATCAATCTTATTAATTCTTTCAAAGAACCAGCTCCTAGTTTCGTTGATTTGTTCTATTGTTTTTTTGGTTTCTATTTCATTGATTTCTGCTCTGATCTTTATGATTTCTCTTCTCCTGCTGGGTTTAGGGTTTCTTTCTTGTTCTTTGTCCAGCTCCTTTAGGTGTAGGGTTAGGTTGTGTACCTGAGACCTTTCTTGTTTCTTGAGAAAGCCTTGTACTGCTATATATTTTCCTCTCAGGACTGCCTTTGCTGTGTCCCACAGATTTTGAACCATTGTGTTTTCATTATCATTTGTTTCCATGAATTTTTTCAATTCTTCTTTAATTTCCTGGTTGACCCATTCATTCTTTAGAAGGATGCTGTTTAGTCTCCATGTATTTGGGTTCCTTCCAAATTTCCTCTTGTGATTGAGTTCTAGCTTCAGAGCGTTGTGGTCTGAAAATATGCAGGGAATGATCCGAATCTTTTGATACCGGTTGAGACCTGATTTAGGACCGAGGATGTGATCTATTCTGGAGAATGTTCCATGTGCACTAGAGAAGAATGTGTATTCTGTTGCTTTGGGATGAAATGTTCTGAATATATCTGTGATGTCCATCTGGTCCAGTGTGTCATTTAAGGCCTTTATTTCCTCGTTGATCTTTTGCTTGGATGATCTGTCCATTTCAGTGAGGGGAGTGTTAAAGTCCCCTACTATTACTGTATTATTGTTGATGTGTTTCTTTGATTTTTGTTATTAATTGGTTTACATAGTTGGCTGTTCCCACATTAAGGGCATAGATATTTAAAATTGTTAGATCTTCTTGTTGGACAGATCCTTTGAGGATGATATAGTGTCCTTCCTCATCTCTTATTATAGTCTTTGGCTTAAAATCTGATTGATCTGATATAAGGATTGCCACTCCTGCTTTCTTCTGATGTCAATTAGCATGATAAATTGTTTTCCACCCCCTCACTTTAAATCTGGTAGTGTCTTCGGGTCTAAAATGAGTTTCTTGTAGGCAATGTATAGATGGGTTTTGTTTTTTTATCCATTCTGATACCCTGTGTCTTTTGATTGGGGCATTTAGCCCATTAACATTCAGGGTAACTATTGAGAGATATGAATTTAGTGCCATTGTACTGCCTGTAAGGTGACTGTTACTGTAATTGTCTCTGTTCCTTTCTGATCTACTACTTTTAGGGTCTCTCTTTGCTTAGAGGACCCCTTTCACTATTTCCTGTAGAGCTGGTTTGCAGATTCTTTGCAAATTCTTTCAGTTTTTGTTTGTCCTGGAAGTGATAAGCCTTTTTCTAATTGGACTTTCCAGTGAGGCTACTGAAGTATAACACACTTTAGATTCTTAGAAGCCCTGCTATTTAAAGTAGAAGGTCCATGAGACACAACATTAAAACATTATAAGGATTTTGTCTGACTGATTTTTCTAAAGTCTTTACTGGCATATTATCCTCTTCATCTTTAGACCATGTTTTCCTGAACTTTTCCTGTTCTTAATTTTGCCTGGGAGCCTTTTTTTTTTTTTTTTTTTTTTTGGTAGAGAGGTTTACTTTTTTTTTTAATTTTTTTATTAATTTCTTTTCAGCATAACAGAATTCATTGTTTATGCATCACACCCAGTGCTCCATGCCATATGTGCCCTCCATAATACCCACCACCTGGCACCCCCAACCTCCCACCCCCCACCCCTTCAAAACCCTCAGTTTGTTTTTCAGCCATTTTTAAATGTTTACATCATTCATCATATGGAAAGTCTAGGAATTCTCCAAACCAGCAAATCCTTGATTTTCATGTTTAACAGTTATTTCCTGAGCATATCTCTCTCTTCTTGCATTTTATTACTGGCAACAAGAAGCAGCCAACTGGCACGTTGAGCAGTGTGCCTGGAAGTTACCCAGTTCACTAAAAAAATTTTTTACTCTCCATGTTAGTGCAGGAGACAGCATGTTACACAGGGAGTCCCTTCACTCTGGTTTCCAGTAGTATTTTTCTCACTGTCCTTTAAGCCCTCACTGTCCATCTCCTTGGAATCACCTGGCTCCCATAAACAAACTCTTTGCTTCCATTTCCCTAACATTCTTTTTAAAGGCCTTCCCCCTTTTACCTCTTTCCTCATTTCAAAGCAATGCCCACATTTTTTAGATTTTTCTTAGAGTAGTATCACAGTCCCAATACCAAAATCTCTATTATCTATTGCTACGTAAACAATTATCCCCAAATGTAGTGGTTTAGAATAATGATGAATATCTTCTATCTCTTTGTTTCTTTATACAAGAATTTAGTTGTAGTTTGGCTGGGTAGTTCTTACTCAGGGTTACTCATGAGGTTCCGTCAGACATCAGCTGGGGCTGTGGTGATCTGAAAGCACAAATGGACTGGAGGATCCACTTGATGATGGCTCACTCACATGGCCACCAAGCTGATGCTGGCTATTGGAGGAAGGTTTCAGTTCTTCTCTATGTGGGCCTCTCTACAGGACTATCTCAGTGTGTCATGACATGTTAGCTGGCTTCTCCATGAATAAGAGATCCAAAAGAACTAAGGCAGAAATTTTAACACCCTTTATGACTTACCTTCAGAAATCACACACACCACTACACATGACATCATGTTAATTGAACCTGATAACTGAGAAATGGCAAGTACAGCTGAGCCTTGAAAAACGCAGGGGTTTAGGGGTGCTGACTCCTCATGCAATTGAAAATTTGGGTACAACTTTTGACCCTTCAAAAACCTAACTACTAAGAACTTTCTGTTGGCTGGAAGACTTACAAATTAAATAAGCAGCCAGTTACCACATATTTTGTGGTATGTGTAATAAACTGTATTTTTATAATAAAGTCAGCTAGAGAAAATAAAATTATGAAGAAAATCAGAAGAGCAAATTTATAGTACTGTACCATATTTTAAAAATCCACATATTAAGTAGATCTGGGCCATTCAAAACTGTGTTATTCAAGGATCAGCTGTACTCTGGATGTCTGGTAAGAAATGTGTTCCAGACGGTGAGGGATAAACTCTACAAAGATTCAGGGGCCTATCAAGTCAGTGAAACATTTCATTGGTTTATTGGTCTGGCACTTCTGGACTTCCCTCCAAAATAATGGACAAGTTATGTACCTTGTACTTCCAACCACTAAGAAAAGAGAACAATGCTTAGTAGCTTGTTTTTTGCCTCAGAGGCAGTACATTCCATATTTGAGCATAATATTCTGTCTCATTTATCATGTGGCCCATGAATTCTTGAGTGGAGTCAGATGCAAAAAGATACCTTGCTGCAAGGTCAGACCACAGTAAAACCCCTCTGTCCCTTCAACCGTATAATCTTACAGGATTTTTGGTTCCCAGGATACCTGTGGTAGAGAAAGAAGCTGGGTAGACACCTAACAAAACCCAATAGGAAAGTTACAGCACTGAACAAAGGCTATTTCCTCATTTGTCCCCAAACTCAGAGTTTACCCTGCAGTTCTGCCAGCTGTCCTGACTATCTCTCCATTTGTCTCTGCAGGTGATATTTCCTCTGTCTGAACTATTTTATCATTGTATATCTTGGCTCACTCTTTCATGTCTCTATTTACATGCTACTTTATCATGAGTTAGGGAAGGACTAGATAAAATTGGAACCCCTACTCCTCACCCAGAGCTCTCCTTTCTCCAGAGGATTTAATGTAATATACCAAATACTTCATTTATTTGTTTTTTGTATGTGATCCACATTATAATGTAAATTTGATGAGCATAAGAGTATTTCTCAATTTTTTAACTGTTGGATCCCCAAAGTATATGCAGAAAATTGCCTGTATAGCAGAGAGTAAGAAAATATTTATTGGATGAATAAATGCTAGACCACAATTTTAGCGAACATCTAATGAACATCTTCATTTCAATGCCCTTGAAACACTGATCATTATCTGTCATTCCATATGGCAGACAGAAGAATAACTCCATCCAAAGATGTTCCTGTCCTAATCCTTGGAAACTGTGAATATAACTTGTGTAGATTATGTGGAAAAGGAGAATTAAGAGGAAATTAAGATTGCTAATTAGTTGACCTTAAAATAAGGGCATTATCCCAGAGTAGCTGGGTGGACTCAGTGTAATCACAAGAGTCCTTAAACCCGTAAGAGAGACAAGAGGAGGAGCTCAGAGTGATGTGATGTTTGAAGAATGCAACCAACTCTTGCTAGTTTTAAAGATGGAAGAAGGGGGTGACAAGCCATGGAATGCAGGCAGCTTCTAGAAGCTGAAAGAGGCAAGGAAATGAACACTTTGCAAAGCCTATAGAAAAATAAGTCTTGGGTTTAGCCTGGTGAGATCCTTTGTCAGGCTTATGACCTTCAAATCTAAGGTAATACATTTGTGTTGTTTAAGTCACTAAATTTTGTGGTAATTTGTTATGATTGCAATGGAAAATTAATATACTTCCTCCCTGTTCTCTTTAGATCTACTTATTCTCTCCTATACCCTCTTTATTACCAGGAACACAGTATAATACAGTGTCATAGGTTTCTTTTTTTAATTTTTATATATTTATTTGAGAGAGAGCATGAGAGGGGAGAAGGTCAGAGGGTGAAGCAGACTCCCCATGGAGCTGGGAGCCCAATGTAGGCTCGATATCGGGACTCTGGGATCATGACCTGAGCCGAAGGCAGTTGCTTACCCAACTGAGCCACCCAGGCACCCTGGGTCATAGCCTTCTTTCAGGAGCAGTGTCGGCCTCCTCAAATCCAGTTTGTATGTAGTAGTTTCAGGAAACTTCAGTTCTTAGAAGATAAACTCTTGCTTATTTACTCCTATTTCAATATCTGGAACCAAGCACACCTTATAGCTTTGATCCCCATTCGTGTTTCTAATCTGTTTCTGATACACAGAGATGCTAATCTTGTATTTAGACATAGTTGTTTTATTAACTTTTTAATGTCCCCTTACTTTCATAGTAAATCACTAAGTTTTATCCATTCTATTACTAAAATGTCTTGTGGGATTTGCTCCTCATTGAAACTGTCACTGGTAATGTTCTCCTCTAAGTCCTAAGCATCTCTTCAGGGATTATTGCAGTTAACTTCCTAACTGGTTTAGCTGTTTCCAGGCTTTCCCATTTTAATTCATTGTCCTCTGCGTACTGCCAATTATCATTATAAGATTTAAGGATGATGTTATTACTACACTGTTGAAAAATCTTAACTAGCTCCTATTATATTTAAAGTCCGTAGTATTAAGAACTGAGTAGTATTAAGGCCACAGGCTCTGGAATCAAATTGCCTGTGTTCTGCACTTTGTTTCAATTCAGCTTCTGGCTCAGAAAAATCTGGGTGTAATAAGTCAAGCTGAGAGAGTCAATTATCATACGGTTTCACTTATTTGTGGAGCATAAGAAATAACACAGAGGACATGGGGAGATGGAGAGGAGAAGAGAGTTGAGGGGAATTGGAGGGGGGGATGAACCATGAGAGACTATGGACTCTGAAAAACAATCTGAGGGTTTTGAAGGGGAGGGGGATGGGAAGTTGGGTGAGCCTGGTGGTGGGTATTATGGAGGGCACATATTGCATGGAGCACTGGGTGTCATGCATAAACAATGAAATCTGTTACACTGAAAAGAAATTAAATTTTTAAAAGTCTTCATTTAAAAATAATATTAATAATACATGTTCCTTCACCATGTAGTTTAGGAGTCATGGTGAATAGCACATATATCTTATTTTTATTAAACATGTTTTTTAAATTTTTAAAAAATATATTTTCTTAAATCGAAAAAAAAAAAAAAGAAAAATCTGGGTGTGCATCCTAGTTTTTCCATGAATTGCATGACTCAGGGAAAAGTTTTTATTCTCCTAAGAGATCATTGTAGTATTTTCTCCAGAGTGGTAAGTACTGTACTGTAACACATAGAAATTTCTTAGACAGTAACTGGCATGTTATGTGATCAATAAATATTAACTGCTTAACTATGTAAGGTAGTATTCAATGTTATTAAGATTCTGGTCCTTTATATTAGTCTGTCCAGGCTGCCATAACAAAACACCAAATATTGGGTGACTTAAGTAACAAAGAAATTTTCTCACAATTTCAGAGGCTGCAAGTATAAGGATCCAAGTGCCTTCAGGGTTAGTTAATGGTGAGGCCTCTCTTCCTGGCTTGTAGACAGCCGCCTTCTTGCCTCTTGTTTATGTGCATGTGGAATCAGAGAGATTTCTGGTGTCTTCCTGTTCTTATTAGGACACCATTGGGTTAGGGCTCCATCTTTATAACCTCATTTGGCTTAATCATTTCTTTTACAGAACAGTCTCTAAGTATACTTATATCAGGGGCTTCAATTTATGGATTTGGAGGGGACACAATTCAGTCCATGACACCCTCCTTAACCTGACATTCCGGACTCATCTCTTTCTACTGATACAAATGCCAGAATCCTACCATAATAGTATTTCATGTCAAAAATGCACATCCTCTCATTCTTCTCTATTCAGAGTTCTATCCCGTTCAAATGCAGAAATAACTGACCTTCCATCTTTGCTCCTATGTTACTTTGTTCAGACCATTAACATAGCTAACATGAGATTAGTATTTTTCAGATATGTATTTCTTTTACATACAATGTTTTCTGTTAAATTTCATAAACATTGTATAATGTAATTATTATTAATGACCTTCCTTTATGAATGTAGCAGCTGAGCCTCAAAGAAGTTCTTTATTCATCTTATCAAAGTTGAGAACACTAAAAATGTGCTTGTTTGTAAAGGATATACTATTCACTGATTAGGAAATATTGAAAGAGGAGTAGGTTTTATGGGAAAAGATGTTTTATTTGACACATACCAAGTGCAAGGTGCCTATGACTTATCCAAGTATGCAAATATTCTGTACCCACCTAATATAGCCAGTCTTGGATTAACATACAATTTGGGACTTAATCTTCTCAGTCCATAATGGTTAATACAAGTAAGTGTTTGGTTGCAAATAATCTCTTCTAGTGGTTAGTAAAGAATAATGTGTTAGTGAATAATAATGCTAAATTATTTATTTATTCTATATGTTCAACATTCTTTTTCTTCTCATTTTTACCATATATCTTAATTTCTAAGCAGACAATTTTTAAAATCATAGAAGTGGACAGGATCTGAAGTGAACAACATGAGATAATCTAAAGGTAGTTCTTTTAATTTATAGGTGAAAAAACACAGTATATTTAAAGTGGCTCATCCAAGGTCACAATTAGTACTCACATAAGAAGTAACACTCATATTTTCTTTTTTTAAGTTTGTACCTCTTAATCATATTCATAATCATAACATTCATATTTTCTCATTCTACCAGTGATTCTCAAGCAGTATTCTGCAGAACATAAATTATGTGAGAAGCTCAGGGAATAAAATCATTCAAATATCTTTGAACCCTGAATACAATCCTCTCTCTTAGAGAGTTGCAGTGAACAATTAACCCAGAATTTAATTTATTTTTATTTTATTTTATTTTATTTATTTAACCCAGAATTTAAGGATAGAACCCCTTTTCCAGCATGTATGAATTCCAGTAGAAGATGCTTTGGGAAAGTATGCGCTATGCCGTATTTGAGAATGACAGTGGTTGGCTTCAATGCTTGGTAGGAAAATTTCCCGCTGAGATGAGGGCAGGCTAATGCAAAGGCAAGGATTTCATTTGTTTGGTAGATTTACACTGTTATTGGAAGATGTAGAGCATATTAAAAAATAGTTTCGTTAGTAAATGAGTATGGGATCATTTGAGTAACTTCCTTAGAATGTATTAATCATGTTGTAAGGTAGGTTTTTTAAAGATCTGATTTCTTTTAGGTAAATGGAATGTAAATACACTGAATTGGGTGTTTGAGGGCTTCCGGTTGGAGAACTGTTCTTTCCATGGTAGTTGCTGGAAACCAGGTAATGAAGTCATTGTTCTTTGTTTGACAAAGAAATTTTGGGAAAGATGGGAAACTAAACACAGAGTTAGGATTTGACAGAGTAATTAATTCTGTTGCTGTGAAGTAGTAAAGAAGCCTCAAGGGAATTAATTATGATGGAAATCTCAGCCCAGTTTTACGGCTGTGCATTGACTTGAATTTGAATTAAAGGGAAATATTACTAATAACATTTACACATGAACAGAAAGTTTCTTATTTTTTAGGACTCTATTTTAGGGCTAAAGATCACTCATGTTTGCATGTGTACATCTTAATGATACACATCACTTCAATCAAAACCATGGTACTAAGAAAAAAATTATGTGCTAAAATATGGAGCAATATAAATACTTCAAAGTAAATTTACATAATTTTCAAGTTATTTTGGTAAGAGAAAGGCATTATTGTCCTGTGCCAGTTGTAAATGCAACAAACTTGACTACTTTCAATATGTATTATGTTTATATATAGTGAATAAGAAAAATTTAAATATTAATTTGCATTTCTATTATCTTTAAGCAAGTTCACATTTTAGATGTTATAACTAATGAATTAAGCAACATAATTTAACATTAATCAAATATTCCTTGTTAAAAATACTTCCTAATTAAAAAATTTTAAACGTTGCAAATAAAGAATATAACCTAAAAGTGGAAAGGACATATCAATGTACTGAGGATTTTGCCAGCTTATTGTAGCTGGAAACTTAGAAAAATCACAGATCAAGAAATATTCTATTTTTAAAACTACATTTTGGAAGTTTAGCCTTTTTCCCATATCTATAGATACATAATCAAATCTACAACTACAATTATAATCTATAATCTATAACTATATTAATGGAAAGAAAACAATTGTGGCAAACACCCCTGAACTTAGAGGTCTGCCTCTTACATGCTCTATGAACGCAGACCCTTCTGTGTCTTTCAGGAAGTGAAATAAATCTATAAATTATAAACAGCCAAGCAAACATTAGATATTTAACTGGACCAGTCAGTGCTACTTCCACTGATCCCTACTTCTCCTGCAAGATAATGAATTTTTAAATTCAGTAAAGGCAAGCATCACTCCTTCTACTAATACTTATTGATCCAGCAATGTTCAATATGCCATACTAAGTACTATGAATAAGACAAGTCCTTCCATAAATTTATATCTCAGGAAAGTAAGTAATTCTTTGCAAATACCAGGATGAAGGTAATTATCATAAGCAAGTTACAGAGAAGTTATCACGAAAATTTCAGACGCTAGAATTTTTACTTCAAATTGTAATGACTGGAGCCAGCTTTATTACAAAATGGCATTTACACTATGTCTTCAACAACAGGTAAGATTTGTTTTTGAAAAAATAGGGCTAAAGAGAATTCCAAAGGGAATAAAAATTAGGAGGGTTATCGGTACGGTTCAGGCACTTTGAAAATTCCTCTTTTAACTACAGCAAAGATTGTTGAAGTCAGAAATAAAGTATAAATTAGCAAAACCCTCTTACTTGCAACCTGTAAGAAACCCATGATATTTTGCCCTTTTGCTGTAAATTCAAAGGTTAGCCAATATGCTCTCTTCTTTTTCACCAGCACAAATACAAGGTTTTACACAAACTAAATTGACCTGAATGCTTGTCAATGACTAAAACCTGGACTTCAGTCCAGATGTTGTCCACACACCCTATCCTCTGGAGAGGGTAATGCTGTGGAGATGAAAATGCTCTACCATCTCCGGACAGGCTGTTTTCAATCTGCTTTCCCTATAAATAGCTTTGTAATTCTGCATTACACCCGGTACAGACATTTCTAATGCACATTACACCACACCCATTGGTTATGTATATAATAGTTGGTTGGGCTTTATATGGTTTATCGAGGCATACAGGCTGACAGCCTTCAAATTATCGGTGGTTCTCCAAACAGACATGGAAGTTTCCTCCCTGAGACTCAACCATCCTCTTAAAAGTTGTAGTTCAGTGTAATTAATATTACAAATTTTAAAGAACGGGCTATGTTCCAGGCCCTAAAGCTTGGGCCTCAGGGCCCACAGCTAAGACTAGGGCAGCGCGCGGAGGGAGGTGTTCCTGGATGGTAAAAACTTGCCACCGCCCAGGGAACGAGGCCTGCCTGCCTATTCAGAAACCAACACCGCACGGAAGGCCCGGGGGCTGAGCTCCGGAAGGCTGGCAGACTCCAGAGACCTCCGAAGCGCTTCCTGCCCCCCCACTTCCGCTTCCGGGGAGGTGACTCCCGGGCCCTCCAGGCGTGTGGGGCGGTAGCGAAAGGGGAGCCGGAAGTGGCCCGGCACTTCCGGTACGAGAAACTCGCTGCGGCTCGGGCTTGCTTGACAGGCGCGGTCACTGCAAGTAGCTCTGTCTCCTTTCGTCTTCCTTGCGTCCAGCCTTCCTTGCTCTTTCGCCTCCGCCGTCCCGCAACTCCTGTCTCCGCAGGCGCCCCTTCCCCATGTTCCGGGGCAGGAGTCCTGAAAGCGAAGACCCGCTCGCCGGTACCCCATCATGTCCGAACTGACTAAAGAGCTGATGGAGCTGGTGTGGGGCACCAAAAGCAGCCCCGGTCTCTCTGACACCATCTTCTGCCGCTGGACGCAAGGTACCCTGGCTGGTCTCTGACTTCCAGCCGCTTCCTTTGCCCTGCAAGAGGCTAGCTGGACGCCTCTGGCGCCACAGCTCCGCGGCTTGCCCCCGCACTGTGTCCCAGTTGCCCAGCTCAGCTCTGAAACTGGACTTTCTAGAAACGCCCTGCCTGCCTTGGGGGGAGTGGTTGAGTAAGATAATGGTTACAGCTGAATGGTGCCACTAAAGCCCCGAAGCGCCTCTGCCACTTCTGAGCTCCCCTCGGGCTGGAGAGCAAGGGTGGTGGTTGGGCTGCAGTGTGTGACCCTGAGGGTGTGCCCTGTGCCTCGGTGTCAGCGTCTCAGGAAGTGTTGTGGCCCCCTGAATCTTGACCCCCCCCCACAAGGCTTCATGAAATGGGTGTTCGGTTTAATTTTGGAGAGCGCGCAGTCCGCAGGAAAGTCAAAGTGGCTAATTCCAGAAAGTAGCTCTGCTCTTTGTATTTTAATTAAGTGGTTAGACGTAGTACTCGGTGTACGAATTTAGTGTTGCTTGCTATCAGGTGCTCTTTTGACCCAGAGTATCCCCGGCTTTGAGACGGTTTAGTGTCTATTACAGTTAAAAGCAATGTGGATAATAGTACTTCCTGTGCTGGTCTAATTATCCAGATAGGATTTTGAGTTATGTAAGAAGTTTTATTAATACGAATACTCATGAAATAAAAATTACCATTTATTGAATTTCTGCGCTGTGCCACGCTCTGCGTTAGGTACTTTATGCTAGTAATTATCTGTAATTCTGAAGTTATAATAAAACACAACGTGGCACACTGCTTAAGGTGACTTAAAGACTGGTGAAGTTAATGACTTTGGAGTCAGAAGGATTGGTAATGTAAGTATGTAAAACATCACAGGCCGGTAAATAATAGCATTTCATTCTTATTATTAAATCAATTTTTTAGTAAATACCTGTTCTCAAAGGATTTGGGGGAATTTTAGCATAGTAAATCCAAGTTCCTACCTCATAGTGTGTATTTTGTAACAAAAATGCAGGGTTTATGTAAATCCCTTCCTCTCTCCCACATATGCCTCATTTAAGAGCTGGTAAAATTAGTCTCATAATGTTTTACAGTCAGCTTATTTAGCCGATCACTCTTGTTTTGCAGATGAGGAAAATGAGTGGTGGGGCCATAAACAGGCCAGAGTTGGGCAAATTGAAAGAATGGGAGTGAATTACAAGTCTCCCAATTCCTAATGCAGCTCTGTTTTCACTTTATTCCTTTGATGTTTCCAAACCTTAACATGTAATTAGTTTGGCTCTTTTTACTCATTTTAATTACATCACTGAAGTAATATTTTCTGAAATCTTGGTCTCCTGCATTTGCAGATTTTAAAGCTTGCTTTCCACTTTGACTTAATTTATCCTAATAATGAACAGCCCAGAAGTATACAAGGCTGTGAAGGATTAAGAAAAATTTTACTTCCTCTGTAATTAATTAGCATTAATTAAGCATTTACAACATAGAATAAGATAGTATTCGGCCTTGTTTATGTTAATACTAAGATGGAGATTCCAGGAGAATTCAGAGGCAGTTCTAATAGTGGTTAAGAGAAGGCTTTGGAACAGGTGTGCTTTGGTCCCAGATTCAAGTTACTTAATTTAGTTAAGCCTCAGTTTCCTTCTTTGTAAAATGCAGATAATAGTAGTGTCAACCTTACAGGGTCGTTGTGAGGATTGAAGGCATGTAAACCCATGGAGGCACTTAGCACGATATCTGACATATGGTAAACACTCAGATAATGGAAGTTCTTGAGACTTAATTTAAAAAGCGTTTAATTGTAAGCTAAGCCAAAGATCACTCTCTAGCCATGACCTGATAATTACAAGAAATTATTTGACGAATAATTATTTGTTTACTTTTCTTAATTTTTTATTGAAGCATCGAGGATACATGATAATTATTATCTAAAATACAACTTTATAATGACATTAGAGAATGCTGGGCCAGGAAGTTCCTTAATAAGATTCATTCAGTCACTGCCATTTAAAAATAAAGAATTTTTTTTTTCTTTTTAGAGTATGTTTATATTGTGGATATATAATTCTTCAGGGTTTTACCTTGATCAGGATTTTCAGGCAACCGAATTTGTATTTTTAATTTACCGTCTCTGAGAGGAAGGTTGTTACTGGTTTTGTGATGTTAACTGTTGTATTCATTTAGAGGCAGAAATCATTGCTGAAGATTGCTTCGGCAGTCATTTCGGGTTGTGAGACAAGGCACAAGACACTGCTTTGCTGCACTTGCCTTACAGCATTTGTAATGTGACACCAACTTTGGCTCTATTTCCTAGTCTGTAACTGCTCTGACAACTGTATTCTTACGAGTTTTTTGGAAGCGATTTAAAAGCGTGAGATGTTTAGGGTAAATATTTGTAAAATTATGTTTAGGCATAGTCCATTTATGAACCTATATTGATCACATTAAAAATTTTTTGATACATTAGAACAAGCTGCAGGAGTTGCTGCAGCACAGAATTGTTTTTTTTTCTTAATTGATTTAACAATGTCAGATAATACGTGAAATCAGTAAGCCACAGAAGTGGCACATAGTTGTTTTAATTCATTTGGCAGTTTTAGATAATTCCATTCTATAATTCCTTTTTCTTTGGGGGAAAAAATGGGATTTTGGTTTGGGTTTTTTGGGTTTTTTTGTGGGGTTTTGTGGGGAGAGGGGGGTTGCCAGTTTCTCCTTGAAAGACCGTAAGTCACATAATTTAAAGATTTGCAGTTGTTATTTTCTTTTCCTTTTTTTTTTTTTTTTTTTTTAAAGATTTTATTTATTTACTTGACAGAGACACAGTGAGAGAGGAAACACAAGCAGGGGGAATGGGAGAGGGAGAAGCAGGCTTCTCTCTGAGCAGGGAGCCCAATGCAGGGCTGGGTTCCAGGACCCTGGGATCATGACCTGAGCTGAAGGCAGTCACTTAACAACTCAGTTGTTATTTTCTAACTTGGAAATTGAGTCTCTACCCCTGCCTCCTTTTCTCCTGCTCAGTTGCCTATGATCATTTTTTAAGAAAAGTGTATATTTTCTACCTCTTATTCAGAAACACTGTTTATTCTCCTTGCCCTTTTTCCCACAGACTACAGCAGTGTTCCAGGCCTCTGCAGGTTAGGATGGGAAGGCTTACAAACAATAAGCATAGCACAAATGAAGTACTTGTAATAGAAGGTAAAGAAATAGGGAATTGTGGAATGGGGTGGCATGGCTAGGCCTTATTTTAAGATGAGATTTGAGCAAACACTGGAAGCAACTGAGTTAGTTATGCACTTATATCTGAAGAGTGTTCCAGGCAAAGAGAATAGCCATTATAAAAGACTTGATGGAGAATATTCCTGGCTTTTTGTTCAAAGACCAGGAAGGAAACTAGTTCAGCTGTAAAGGGAATGGGAGAAGGGGAGAGTAATAAAAGATGATGTAAGAAATAATTTTCATACAATGGCCAGTAAAGGCTTATAGGCCATGGTAAGGACTTTGGCGTTTATTCTGAATGAAATGAGAGGTCATTGCAAGGTTTGGAGCAGAGAAGAGAAACAACATGACAAGTTTGTTTGTTTGTTTGTTTTTTAAGATTTTTTTAATTTATTTGACAGATCACAAGTAGGCAGAGAGGCAGGCAGAGAGAGAGGGGGGAAGCAGGCTCCCTGCTGAGCAGAGAGCCAGAGGGGCTCAATCCCAGGAGATCATGACCTGAGCCGAAGGCAGAGGCTTAACCCACTGAGCCACCCAAGTGCCCCCGACATGACAAGTTTTAAAGGACTGATCTGACTGCTGTGTTTGAGGATAGACTGTAGTGGCTTGAATGAGACAGCAAGATCAAATGAGAGACATTTGCAAGAATCCAGTGGGGTAGAGATGGTGGGTTAGACCAGAATAGTAGTACTGGGAATGGAAGCCAAGTGGTGCAATGGACCAACTCCCAGCAGAACCAAATAAGAGTCATCTAGATCTGACAGGAGTAAGTATAAATCTTATTATACATGAAAACATTTTGACTTATTGGGAATTTGTTTCCTTTTCAGTATTGATTGTCTAGTTCAGTGTTTGGCAGTTTTTTCTGTAAAAGAGTCAGCTGCATTTGTTCTTTCTGTCTCAATACTCATCTCTGCCATTGCAGCAAAAACAGCCCTAGATAATATAGGTATGGCTGTGTTCCAGAACTGCATTCACAGAAACAGGTCAACCCCTGATCTAGATTATAAGCTCCAAGACACCTTTTTTTTTTTTCCTTTCCCCCCTCCCTTTCCCCTAAGTTTTAAGTTATTTTATCGTTTAACCTATTAGATTAACCCAAGAGGGAGAAACACAATTCCTGTTTATACAGTTCCTTGTTTGGTGGGGGTTTGTGGGGGTGGATGGAGAATGGAGATATAATTGGCTGAAATTAAGCGTTTGGACTTTTGGTATAGGACAGTTTTTGTTATGTAATACAAAAAAAAATAAAATTTAATAAATAACTTATGTTAAGTGAGGGATCAATTAAAATGTAAGTATCAAATGTATTTACAAGTTAATACATTTTTATGATTTAACATTTTACCAAGTAATAAAATGATAAGCCAGTATTATTATTGTTGTTATTATTGAGAGAGGGCGAGCAAGCATGCGCAAGCAGGGGAAGGGGCAGAGGGAGTGAGAATTTTTAGTGGGCTCTCAGCCCAGGGCAGAGCCTGACATGGGGTTCTTTCTCATGATCCTGAGATCATGACATGAGCTGAAACCAAAAGTCAGGCTCTCTTTTTTTTTTTGTAATTTTATTTTATTTTATTTTATTTTTTCAGTGTTCCAAGATTCATTTGTTTATGTACCACATAAACAATGTACCACACCCAGTGCTCCATGCAATACGTGCCCTCCTTAATACCCACCACCAGACTTACCCAACCCCGTATTCCCCTCTCCTCAAAAACCCTCAGGTTGTTTCTGAGAGCCCACAGTCTCTCATGGTTCCTCTCCCTCTCCGCTTTCCCCCAACTCACTTCTCTCCATCTCCCAATGTCCTCCATTTTATTCTTTATGCTCCACAAATAAGTGAAACCATATGATAATTGACTCTCTCTGCTTGACTTATTTCACTCAGCATAATCTCCTCCAGTCCCGTCCATGTTGATACAAAAGTTGGGTATTCATCCTTTCTGATGGAGGCATAATACTCCATTGTATACATGGACCATATCTTCTTTATCCATTCGTCCATTGAAGGGCATCTTGGCTCTTTCCACAGTTTGGCCATTGCTGCTATGAACGCTGGGGTACAGATGGCCCTTCTTTTCACTGCATCTGTATCTTTGGGGTAAATACCCAAAGATACAGATGCAGTGAAAAGAAGGGCCATCTGTACCCCAA